>NW_026126540.1:2415000-2622500 GCF_943737965.1 Phodopus roborovskii | reverse complement strand
TAAAAAGGAAATAAACTATATTTTACATAATATTACATGATAGAGTGAACACCAAAATTTAATAAATTGAATATAACACAGTGTTTTAAATAATATGCAAGGTCAAATTTTAAAATGTTAGCCTAAAACAAACCAGAAAAACTTGTCTTTTCTAATTAAATTAGATGTTTTTAATGTTAAGTACTAACTAGGATTTTCTTTTAGGAAGTAACGCATCACTCTCCCGTTGACCAGTTTGTCTGTTAACCTCTTCTTAGACATACTGTAGTCAAGGTAACTAACCAAAACTAGAAATAAACTGGCTCTCAAATCTCTCCTAAAATGTTAAAAGACAATAGTAGTATTAACTCACAATATTTTGATACAGATTCATCAAATACCAAGTCTATGTGTATATGCATGTACATTGTTTCCATCCCAAACAAAACCTGTTATAAACATCACATACATAGTGATTTAATGTTTAAGTAAATAGAATGCTAACTAACATGTGCATAATGTTACAGAGAGAAGCTTAGGAGGATGGGCACTAATAAACAGACTGATGGCAAGTAGATGTTATAAGCATTTTTCTATATCACTTTTCATCCATTACAATGAACACATATTATTAAAGGTACTTAGAAGTACACAGTGGAGATTTTAGGAGAAAGGTTATAAGCATACAGAGTATAGCATTTTCTCACAATCCACTATAAGTACATTGTGATTGCAATAGATTTACATTAATGAAATGGTTATACTGTATTCCTTTCTATATATAAAATAATGTTACACTTGTAAAAGTCTTATGCTTTGATAACTATCCACACACTATTTTGATATTCCAGTACATAAATGAGGAAATAAATAAAATGAACCGGGAGCTGTGTGCTTCCTTGAGGTCACAAAATAAAATCACATTCTTCTAATCCTTATGGGTGGTCTTCCTAAAAACCTACATACAGGCCATGATTGTTAAAGCTGTGATCTGTTGGCAAATAAACAATGAGGAGAGCTAAATATATTATTCTGTATAGACATTTTCTATTCTGACTCAGAACACTTTGACTTGGGGTATAGTGCATGGTTTCTTTCTATTGTTACAAATAAGTAAGATTCAAGAAAGCCCATAAATATCAGCCTATCTCCTAGGATTCCCTGCAAAAAATTGAAACCTACCGTGTCCTGGTCTATAACCCAGAAAGCATGGAATGTAATTTGGTTACTATGTGGATTCAGGGAGGTCAGAGTTTGAAATCAATGGTGATGGGCAATAGAAGTTGCTCCAGTGAATTTAGAGGGTTGATGTTTTAAACCTTTAACAAGCATTGGTGGTGCATAAATGATAAGAAAAATTCCTATATATCAAACATGAATCCCAGCCTATTAGTTAGAGCTTGAACATCGTGTAACCTCTTGTTTAGGTAAAGCACAATTTTGACAATATTTCTTCACCAGACACCCTCTCTCAAAAGTGGAACAGGCAGTCATCTCTGGAAAGTGGGAAGGATAGAGGTAGGCAGAGAAAGGCTCTTAAGTTTCCCTACTTAGAAGAATGGATATTTGTTATTTATCATTTATTTTAACATGCAACAAAGTTGCAACTGATCAAAATACATCCAAAAATGGAACCAATGACAATGACACCACTTTTGCCTAGAATCTGTGCTGGTTTTTATGTGTAAGACCTGTAAGCAGCCTAAGAAATTACGACAGTAGTATGAATTAACACTGAATCAACATCAACTTGCTTTAATTTTCAAATGTTCATGAAATACACTTTTCTGTTAAAATGAAGGTCTTCTGTGAAGATAACATCACATAGTTTCATTTTATAGTTACAGATTGAGGAAAGTATTTCAATGTGCACTTTTATTATGAGTGTCCCAATTAGGTAAGAAAACTAAAGCATGGTAGTTCCCTTGAAACACTTCAAGCAGTGGTCCTAAACCTTCCTGATGCTGTGACCCTTTAATACAGTCCCTCGTGTGGAGTTGACCCCCAGCCATAAAATTATTTTCAATACTACTTCAAAACTATAATTTTGCTATTGTTATGAATCATAATGCAAATACCTGTGTTTCTGATCATCTTAGGTGAGCCCTACGGAAAGGCCATTCATTTCCAAAGGGGTCACAACCCACAGATTGAGAGCCTTATTCATAGCGACATGAGAAAATTAATACTTTAAGTCAGCATTATACAACATTACACAGTGTATGTCTGGCACTGGTGCAGTTAAAGTAACTATATTCTCTACTCATTTGTACAACCATAAAAGTACTTTACAGAATACCAGGAAATCAGTCTCCCTAATTTTCACATTTATTTTATAAGTTAACTTAGTACTCAAATATATCAAATATATGATTACATTTGTGTTAAATGCAATTGTTATTGTGAGAACTGAAATACACCAGTTTGGTTTATAAGTTCTGTGTAAAATAGCCTATAACGGAGGGAAGGGCTTTCATTATTAGGACGTGGTAGCATTATTGATGAGTATGTAATAGCAATGGACTTATCTATACAGAGTCTTATAAACCACTGATGGGCTAAACAAGCTATTAATGATAGTTGCTTTTCAACACTCAAAATGGCCAGACTGTGTTGTTTGACCACAAAGTCAAGTAGGTCATCACTTTCAAATGTTATACAATATAAGAAACACAAATGAGACCTCTGTGGGGAGATGAAACCCACAGACATGGCTCCAGAGTTCTTACACTATTCAACTATTAATAGAAAGCAAATTTCACTTAAAGCTGTAAATCCTTACAATTCTTTTGTCAAAAGATTTATTATCACTTATTCTAATTGTCCTCCTGTGTTGTACACTGAATTATTAGTGCTAGCATGCAGCTATTGTCCTGAGAAATATAACAATACAATACACAGTAAAGGAAAAACAAAAGAAACAAAAAAACAAAAACAAAAAACAAAAAAACAAAAAAAGAAAGAAAGAAAGAAAGGAAACTCAGTCCCTGAAATGTTCTTGCAGAGTAAGGTGGATATTTTGCCCTCTATTATTTGTGGAATGTCCATCTCCTTAAATGTATGTACCCACTTACCTACTATTCATAAATTACAGGCCCTGAGTTCAGATTATCCACCTGACCCAGAAACTTTTCTTTACATTTCAACACAAAACTTCTAAATGTATTTTTATTCCTATTGTTCTCAGAACAACACAGGCTTTACTTTTCCTGAAATGCATAACCTCAGGTCCCTTTCTAGACTCTGAAAATCAGAACTTGCACTTAAATACAACTCCCAAGCGACTGGGCCCCACCTCCATTTCTCTATGTAACTTCCAGGAACAGAGAACAAGACACTTTAGAAATACTATACTTCATCCCCACTACTACAGCGAACCAGAACATCAGTCCTTTCGTGTTAGAAACAAGGAATACCAGTTTTTCTTTTAAACAGTGACATCTTTTCAACATAGTCCCATCTATTGATAACATTTCCTGACTCTAATCCCTCTACCAAGAGGAATAGGCAAGCTTTAACACCTGTACCTTTTCATAGTAGAAATAATGAAAATGTATGTTCATATCATTAATAATTACAGGGCTACATTAATAACTCTGTGGAGAGTAAACATTTAAATTAAGGAGTTCAAGTGGTGGCCCAACAGAATTTCATAATATAAACTGGGAGAAAAATCAAACTGATACAACAAGAACTTATTAGAGTCAATACTCTACAACTTTAGGAGATCATTAATTCAGAAGTGAGGCAGAAGCAACATTATCACATCACTGCCTCTTCTGTGACTGCAGAGAGGTCCTGAAAGACAAGATCTGGGGTTAGTGCAAGAAGGCCTTTTATTTGTACGTTATGCTTCGTCAGATGAATGCATTATTTCTTTAGTGTTGTTACAAGATCTAACTAAACATTAAAAGGAGATTTTTTTTTTAAACTTATGTTTGGTACATGTTTTAGTGTGGTTACTGGGTTCTTTGAGGAGTTTTCTGTTCACTTCTGCTGATGACTCTAGCAGAACACCTGAAGGATGATTATTTCCGATTTAAGGGCTATCCAAAGGTTGTGCTTGCTAATCAGGGATAGAACACCTGTTAGCACGTGCTTAGCATATGCAAGGCCCTTGATTGGAACACAGCACCACAGTTTCCTAAAATGTGATTTAGAACCATTTCTTTTATGAATTATTAACCTCTCTTTCCGAAGTAAAAACAAAAACAAACAAACAAACAAAAACCATAGATCACTTTTCAACATTAAAAGTAGTAGTAAGTTTAAATCATAGGCAAAAATCACAAATGAAATTAATCCCTGGGGCTGGAGGGTGGTGGGAGAAAGTACAAATGAAAAGGTCAAAATGCTGAAAACATGTTTCTTAGAAGATGGGGCTTGGAAGTAAGGGGAGCAAAAGTGCCTGCAGAGGGAGCAAGGCTTCTGAAAAAAAAAAAAAAAAAAAAAAGCTACAGAAGCAGAATATAGGGCAGTGAGAAGCAATGAGAAACTCAAACACACAGTATGGGCAACCCCTGACCACATTCCCCTGTCCATCCTGTCCACCACCACCTATTAAAGAACTTGCACATCACTAGGCTGCACAAGAGGCTACTCTTGATTTAGAAAGCAACTCTACAAAGTACCCAGATTAAAAATTAATACATACAAACATTCTCCCATGAGACTTCTGTAAGAAGTAAACAGAAAACATAAATCAAAACATGTTGTAGCTTAAAAATTCAGTAGCAGAAAATAATTTCAAAGCACAATACTTCAACAAATACCTAAAGAAATTTTCACGTAAAAATTCAAAATATAAAAACCAAAAAGGAAGATTATTTCAGCAATAAAGAATGAATTACAATATGTACAAAGAATAATAAATTTGAATGAAAATTTAATCCATGATGGAATAAAATGAGAAATGGCTGTGACTAAAGGCAAAGACAAGTAAAAAGTCATAGCATACACACACACACACACACACACACACACACACACACACACACACACACAGACACACAGACTCACACAGCAGAGCTAATATTTAGTAGTATAATCTAAAACATTAATTTCATGAAGTAATAAAAAAGGACAATATCGCAAGGCAAAAATGAACAAATAAATTAAATAAATAAAGACAAGTAAGTAAGGCTGATAGAAGACAGAGTATTAACAGAACCATATTCTGAAGAGTCAAATTAATGTTTAATGTAAGACAGAATTTTACAATAAGCTGAATTTTCATTTGAATGGTAAGACTCCAGAAAAACATCCTGGAATAAGCAAGACACCAGGAGTGTCTGTGAGAACTACACCAGAATATGAGTTTCTTCTAAACAACAGAAAACCAGGGTGCTAACAGCAAACCGAAGCTAAAAACAGTACACTTAATTTTAGAACTTTGCAAAACAGAAAGAGAGCAGAAACAGAGCAGCAGTATATGAAATATGTTCTAGCAGAGTAACGAGGGCACAGGAGGAAGAGCAGGGAGGAAAAGGAGAGGGGAAGTTCTGGTCCAAGTACTGCAAACAGGGAGTGTAAGGATGCATCTTAGCAGGCCGAGGAAGTGAATCAAAGGGAGAGGATACCCACTCCACCAAAAGCGTACTGTCCCAACTTCAATATTAGACTAATGATTCATAAGAAAGAGAGACAGACAGTTCTCCACGCAGATTGGTATATCTTACAGCAGCTTATACTCTGAATATCCTTACAAACACTTTTTTTTTTTTTTAACAGTCTTGGAAGATACTGATAGAGGATCCCCTGGTGTAAAGGCAGTTTTGTTACTTAAACAGAATTAAAAGCCTGTCATTCCTGTGAGCAAATATCGCACCTGCTTAAAGACTGGCACACCTTGAGTTCCTGAGCTGTCATACAACTCAAGGAGCACAGGACATCACTCGATGAAACTGGGAGTTCCAAGGAATCTATTATGCACAGATTATCTGTGTGCAGTTAGTAATAAAGCATTTTTCCCTGTGTTGGGAATCTCACTTCTCCCATCATTTATAAAATGTGGCAAGCATGCAAGATAAATACTGTACATTCGGGGATGGGGGGGACAGATACTATAACTATGGGGTGATTGTGAGGACAAATAGAAAAGAAGGAGAACAGGAAGAAGGTATGCTAGTTTTCAATAAGAGGAAGCAGTCTAATTGAACTTTTTGAGATCTTTGTAATTCCTATCTGTGAGTATCTGAGCACTTGACCAGTGCTATTACTCTTGTGTTCACTCACTAAACACACAGTTCTTGTTAACAAGCACATTCTATCCCTGAACTCTTTTTTTTTCTTATATTTTAAAGATTCTGAAATCATAGTTTAGATCCAGGAATTACATTAATATCTAAGTGAATGTGGATTTAAATAGGAATATACACATATCTGGGCATTCTTATAATTATCCACTTAACATTTTTCATTAATTAAATACCACATTCATTTTTTTAATCTTGAAACATTGATTTTTTTTCATTAATCAGCTATGTTACTCAATAGCATATAGTTATGAAGATAATTTTAATTTTCTAAAATGACAAAGCAATACAAAGTGATATGGTTTTTTGAATATTTTTGGTAATAGGGACCCAACTCAGGGCCTCCTGCCTGCTACACAAATACTACTACCTAGCTACATTCTTCACACCTAGAATATGTTATGGGTAAAACTATAAAGGTAGGTTTGAAATACTTGATGTTTTGAATTACAGCACTTACACTCTATTTAGAAATGCTTTTATCTTCTATGGTTTGGCCTTCACTGTACAAACCCAAAGATAGGGCTCTTTATCATATTTTGTGCCATGTCCACTAAAATGTACAAATGATGTTTTTCACTCACATATAATACTTTAGATAGTCAATTAGTTCATAATACCTCCCTTAGTTCCCATGTAGTGATATCAGGGTTTATTGAAAGAATATTAAAATATTACACACTGTAAGACATTATAAAAGGAAAATTATACCAAACACAACATTTTGAAACATGATTCTTAACTGCTCACCATAACAATGCTCCACATCCCTGAACATGTACAGATATTGTTCGTGTCAAAGCATGTCAGAGATATCAACTATCATTTTGGAAATCTTATCAGAGAAAACCTAAGAATAGCCTTGTAGAAATGTCCTGAATCCTCCATTTAAAGTCTTTTTTCTTGGTGCTTCATTAGCAGCTTTGGGTATTTAATAAAGTGAGTTGATTTATTCATTATTCATACACTCAAACTTATTCAATTTATAAAGTTTAAAAAATATTTATTATTATTTAGTGTGTATGCAGATATGTCACTGCACATGTGGAGGTCTTTGTGGATTTGGTTCTCTCCTTCATCCACCTTTACAGGGGCTCCTGGGGTTGAAGTCAGATCATCAGGCTTGAGCAATGCAAGTTCCTACAAATGGTGAGCCATCTCTCCATCTACCGTAAACAGTATCATGGAAACATCGAGCAAGTGAGCTGATTCAGTGGACTCAGATATATCCAGCGTAACTTAGAGTCTGGTAATAGAAAGCATTCACTCCAGTGTCTTTAAACCTGATTTCTAATCTAAAATAAAGTAGGTGTGGCATTCCTGGAGGAAGAAGGTGTCTTCTCAATAGAGAACTTTTGATTTTCTCTTACAAACTTTCAGCAGTATACCAAGATTCTTTTGTTTCCCACCTAAAGAGCACTGCAAGATTACTTTTCTTCCAGCTGAAATTATTTCAAGTTGTTTCAACTGTACTAGGATCCATCTGTAACCAAGAAGCAATTTGACACTGATGCCTCCTGGTAGAGAGAAATCAGGTTTCTTCAGCTGAGTGGCACTGGGTGTATCTACACACTCTAGGGAAGGCCCTATGTGATCATGGAGTAGTTGACCAACACAAAACTCCATTTTTTATTTAGCTTTTTTAATGTGTGCTTTTGGATTTGTTTTGCTATTTTCATTTTTGGTATCTTTTTAGTTGATGTTGTTTCTTTGTTTCGACTTTGTTTTGAAAGAGAAAGAGAGAAGTTTGGCAGATGGAAAGGGTTGAGTGATCTGTGAGGAGTAGGGAAACTGGAACATATATTATCAAATACATCAATATGAAAAAGCATACAGACAATAAAAAAAGAATAGGGGAGGGAATGACAGACATGAACATGCTAGGAAAGGGATCTTCCACTAAGCTACATCTCCAGTACTGAAATATTTCTTAACAATGAAAAACAACAGGGGGAGAATCCTGGTTCTGTGAGGAGATACACAAATGTTTGGGTAAGAAGAGATACTACCATTTCTTGCTTCATGCTTTTCCAATTATTGATTTAAGAATATTCCTTACTAAAGTTATCTTATGTGTGTACTTTATTTTTGAGTATTTAATAGATAAAAGTTTTAAAAGTATAACCCAAATTAGTATTCTTTTTAACTACATATTGATACTTAAAGATTCCTTTAAAATAAACTCATCTTTTTAGAACATCTACTTTTAACAAATAAAAATTCCTGTTTAAAAAGCTGTTATTTTTATGTTACAAATGGGAATTATGTTGATATGAAAAACAATTTGGAATAAAATAATTCAGCTTAAGTCATTTAATCATTTCCGATGCTTTCTGGGGTCTTCAAAAAGTTTGAAAGACGTAAAAGAATTATGTTTTATTAAGTTTTGTAAGTCTTTACTATGAAACGTAAATTTTCTTTTCTTTTGATTAAAGGGAAGTTATGATGACATGATTGCTTGATGTACACTCATTCATAGCAATTACATAAGAATTTGAATCTTCTATGGTTTGGGTTTGCTCATTTCTGTGAATAATATTAGGTAAGGCTGTTCTGTTATGGAGTTCAACATCACCTCTAGTTACTCTTTAATGTTTGAAGATTTCTACTGTCAAGCAAATTGTTGTGAGAGAAAGGGGAAAGAGGAGGGAGAAAGAGATGGAGGAGAAAAGAGAAAGAAACAGAATGGGCATATACAAACATGCTGTGTTTTAATATATACTGGAAGGATAAACTAGAAGTCAGTTAAAATTAACTGACTAAGAAAGGGTAGAGAACAAGCAAGGGAGTGACACATCTCTGAGAATACCAGTATATGATTCTGAACTCTGGAAGCAAGTTTGTATCATACATATTTTAATTTATGATGATCCCAACAAGAACAAAGGAAAGCATTTAATTCAGATGCAAACAGAAACAAATGAGTCCAACTATCGTTCAAATGAATAATATAACTAGACTCAACGAGGGAAAACTAAACATAAATACCAAATTCTCTTTAGCAGTGGTGTTTCAGGTATGCAATAATTGTGAAGCTATTGTATATGCACATAATTCAGCACATGAGTAGATGCAGTAACGTTAAGAATCAGGGTTCTCATTTTGACATTGGAGAAACAAGTATGCATGGGAGATGGCAATGAAGAGTTCTGTGGCTTGGATTGGAATTGAAGGTATAGTAGAGCTTATTGTTTTTACCCTCTATGTGTATGCATTTGTGTGTGTCTGTGTGTATTTTCATGTGTACATGTGCATACATGCACTTTGTCATCCCACCATTTAGGAGAAGGATGCAGAAAGACCTTAGGTTCAAAGCTACACAATGACTTGCTCAAAAAATAAATAAATTTAAAAACCTAGACAAATAAATATTTATATATTAAGTATGAATTTTATATCAAACTCTAATCTACCCACTTACATAGTATGAATTTAAAATCCCTAGGGATAAGGAAGTCATAAAAATGGTTCAGTGAGTAAAAGCAATTGTTGCACAGCCTGATCACCTGCATTCAACTCCCAAAAGGACATGCAAGGGGAGGGGAGAAGCAACTCTAGAAAAGCTGTCTTTTGACCTCCACATTTGCCACAGCACACACACTACAACAGAGATCTTGCCAGTAAGAATTATTTAAATGTTAAAAATCCAATTTATTATTTTCTGAGGAACATGGAAGATTAAACACAGAGGGGTTCATTCATTTATTTATTACATTGATTTATTTTTAACAAAAAGAAATATTTGGGACTCTGGTCTTTCCATCCATAAAATGGGCTCATGGGGTCTAGCTTGGGTGGTAAGATTTGTGATACTGCATTTACCTACAAAGTCATCCACAGGCCTAAAATTATCAACTAAATAATACATTAAAAGTTCATTTTAATATTATAGGATCACATATCCTTTATAGGATCATTAACATTTTATTCTGTTAGGTACCAAATTACTTATGTAACTTATTAAGTGATAAATAGAAGCTAGAGAATACTTTTCAAAGATGACAATCGTAATATTATTTATTTCTAACAATGTTAAACTTTTCTACTTACGTTACATAGTTTTTCAAAAATTAGTATTTTTAAGCAACATTTCAAAAAATCTAGGGTTCCTCGAGTTTCTTCAATTGTTCAAAGAAAAATTTTCTAAATCTGAAATTTCTGTGAGTAAAAAAGAAGCTGCCAGGTAAGGGGGGAAGAGGTAACCAAAATGCATTATAAACACACGTGACATTGGCAAAGAGAAAAAGTAATTTTAAAACATGAAGCTGCCTCTTGTCACTGTTTTCCTTTTGTGGAAGCAGAACAAAAGTACATTAATAGTTAACAAAGCTAAAGTATGATATATGAATGAAGTCTCTCAATTATAAAAGTACTTAGACTGTAGTTACAAAAGATCACTACCATTAATTATTCAACATTTGGACCTGACCAGAAACCAGAGCATGAGTTTATAAGGCTCTGTTTAAACGAACTACTTAATGCTACAATGAACACTTTATCCAGTCAACTCAGTGAATTGTTATAAAGGGGCCTTTCCAATTTTTAAAAATCAATGGTCAGATTTTAATGCTAAATCAGTTTAAATTTCATTAGTTCTTTAAAAACGCTTGCTCAGAACAAATTGTGCATCTCAATTATTTTATATACTAAAACCAAATATAGTTTGAACCAATGCATTATTCATAAAGAAAGACACCAGGAAAAACAAAGCTGTGCGTTTCTTTCAAAGCTGTGAAACTGCTGGAACATATACATTTATACAAGCAATATTTGATTGTGTTTTTCTTGAAACATGTGCTTGTTTGCCTCAGATCAAGATATGTCAAAAATTCTACACCTATTTTTGTTTCTAATTAAAGCAATCATCATTCCAAGGATTGTCACTATTTCATTTCATCTTTACATCAAAAAAAAAAAAAAAAAAAAAAAACCTAATTTAAAAAAACTTAATTCCCTCGAAATGGTAAGATAAATGAAAAGGTAAGTGCCTACACATAATACCAGTAGGCTGAGCCTTTGGGAACTGGTTGACTTTCACTACAAGGTATTCAAAACTCATCCAAAAGTGTTCATTTAGGATGCAGATATCAAAGAGGATGCAAATGTTCAAGAGGAACGTAGAGCTTACCAGATGTTCTAATCCAGCTTTGATGTTTCCAGATTCCCTAAAAAAAAAAAAAAAAAAAAAAAGTTCTAAATGGCTACTAAACCCTTGTCTGCTTTAATTTATGTTTACCTGAAAGTACTTTAAAACCTTAGAACTTTTCATTTATCTTTACTAAAGTCCATAATGATACTGTTTTTAAAGAAGAAAATATCCATCAACAGAATATTTTTTTCAAATTAGTATTACCTTTAAGTTTTATTTGAATAATACAAAAAATGTTTCATATTTTTCTGTCAATGAAGAAAAACAAAAAATGTCAAGTACATTATTATTTACACAAAGTTTATTGACATTAGCTATTTAAAATTATGAAAATGTTCAATGACAAAATCTATCTACCATCTAGACATATCTACAAGTATACACTTCTAAGTACACAGTTAAATAACAGAAACATTGACAAATAATTTTTGAGCATTGTTTAGTTTCATTATAAATCAAGACCTGTAATTATTACATTGAGAAAATATCAACAAAAATTGAAATATATGATACACATAATATCTTGACTATATAGGAAACTACTGATAGAACTAAAAAATATTTATGCAAGTAGCAAAGACAATTTAGATACCTGAAGAAATACAACAAATACGTGGATTTTTTAAAGGTTTACTTTTCTAAAAATATTTCTTCTATTTTTCAATTGTAATTACATAATTTTCTCCTTTCCTTCCTTCTGTCCAACCCACCTATACAAAGCTTAGTCTCTTTAAACTCACAATCTCTGTTTTCATGAATTTTTTCCATTCTTGTATGTATATGTGTATTCATTTATATAACTAAATATAACCTGATAGATCATTATTTTACTTGCATATATGTGTTTTCAGAGTTCATCATTTGGTATTTGGTAACAAATTGGTGTACCCTTCCCTGGGGAAGACTATTTCTCCTACTTCCAGCATTCCTTATTTACCTGTAGTTCTTTGTGTAGGGTTAAAGCCTCATGCCCCTGTCCCCACATTCTTTGACTTGTCTATCATTGACTTTGTGGAGCTCATGTTTAGGCATTCATGTTAGTGAGATTTTATGGGTGTAGTATCTGACATTACTAAAATATGTAGTCTCACAGCAAACTCCTTGGTCCTCTAGCTTTTACAATATCCCCATCCTTTCTTCTGCAATGTTTCCTGGGCCTTAGGTATGCACAGTTTTGCAGGAATATCTCTTGAGACTGGGTTCTACAACTCTGCATGTTGATTTCTTGCAATTTTCTGCAAAGGTGTCTGTGGTACAAAGATGCAGGGTGAGAACAGCTATCTGTGGGTAATTTAGAGTGTAGTTGGGATTGTGCTGTTTCAGTAAAGCTATGGTTTATCAGTTCTCCTCCAAGATCCATGACTTCACTAGGCCTCAGGAGCTCGCAAGGTTTCCAGTTGTAGGAATGGTATCTGTCTTGTTGTTAGGGTTAAGTACAATTAGAGAGCAGTCAGTTACCATCAAGGTTTACAGGCCACAACTGCACCCTTAGGTTTACTGTGATATGCTGGTTGTACTTGTGATTCATAGGCATCATAGCTAAGAAATACTGCTGGTTGCTTCACTCCCTCAAATGCTTGCCTGTGCCTTCTGGTGAACAGGACAGTTGAGATCCAGCTCAAATGCCTCTGGCCCTACCACTGAAGTGCATGGCAAAGGTATATATTTAAAAGTATTATGTATAGGTGTGTGACCCTGCATGACTATATGTGCACCACATGCATTCAGTATCCCATGGAGACCAAAAGAGACTGTAAGAATCTCTGGACAACAGTGTAAAAGGTGTTTGCAAGTTGCATGGGTCCTCTAAAATACCTACTAAGTGCTCCTGACTGCTGAGCCAGCCCTTGGATGAATTTCATATATATATGAATATATATACACACACATATATATATATACACACACACTTATATATACACATACACACACACATATACATATATACATTCTTATTTTACATATCGATCCCAGTTCCCTCTCCCTGCCTCCCATGTCCCCCATCTCCCCCTACCATCCCATTCCATCACCCATCCCATTCCATCACCCATCCCACAGGGAGGGTGATGCTTTCCAAGAGGGATCATCAAAATCTGTCAAGTCATAGTAGGTTCTAGGCCCGCCCCCCTGCCTCTAGGCTAAGGGAGCATCCCTCCATGGGGGATGTGCTCCCAAAGTCCTTTTGTGCACCAGGGATACATTCTGGTTCCACTCTCAGAGGTCCCTTAGACTGCTCAGGCCTTTTAAATATGACTCATGTTCAGGGGATTCAAGTCAGTATAATGCTGGTTTCCTAGCTATCAGTTGGGGGACCATGTGCTCCCCCTTGTTCAGGTCAGCTGTCTCAGTGGGTTTCTGTCTTGACCCTTTTTCTTATCACTCCTTCCTCTCTGCAACTTGATTCCAGGAGTTCAACTCAGTGGTTAGCTGTGGATGTCTGCTTCTGTTTCCATCAGCTACTAGATGAGGGGTCTATGATGGCATATAAGCTAGTTTCAATCTCATTATCAGGGAAGGACATTTAAGATAGCCTTTCTCGGGCTGGAGGGATAGCTCAGCCGTTAAAGGCTAGGCTCACAACCATAAATATAAGGTAGCCTTTCTCTTGGATGAATTTCTAAGAAGAGTGCAATCTATATCAGTTTATTAGTGACAATATGAACTTTGACTTTCCTACTCTGATCAAGCAATATTTTAGTTTTAGCATGATTACAGGTCTTACCAAATTTTTAAGTATTTGTTTTGGGTTGGAGAAGCTAAAAGTGTGTGCTACTATTGCAAGGATTCTAGTTTGGTTCCCAGCACCCATGTCAACTGGCTCACAACTGCCTGTAACTCCAACTCCAAAGGAGACAATATGATTTTCTGGTCTCCATGGGCACCTGAACTCGCATGCACATATATCACATATATACACATAATTGAAAATAAAATAAATCTAAACGTTGTACATGTGTGTGTGTGTGTGTGTGTGTGTGTGTGTGTATGAATGAATATGCACACATGACTACATAGTATAAAAGAGGATATTGGTCCCCTATAACTGGAGTATTAGGCAGTTTAAATTCTGACTTACACAGAATGCTCCTATGAAAACAAAGATTTCTTTGCATTCCAGTTCAATTAAACACATTTATTTTTATAATAATAATAATAATAATAATAATAATAATAATAATAATAATAATAAAATTTCTGCTCATATCTTGCAGTAATTTATTCTTGCCTCTTCTTAGAATTATGTTGACATTAGAGATAGAGGATGAGTGTCACTAACCCTTGATCTTTACACTGAATGTATAGTTTTGCTAAAGGTGTTAGAAACAGCATTAAGAGCTAACCTTCTTTTAGTATGTTACATTGGGGATAAGAATGGAGGTTAGAAGCAGCCTAAGGTATTAAAATCAAGACTACTTGCAAAGATAGTGTAGTAGGAAAGAGACAGGTAATTTTTTTGGAACTTGTTTTGTAGATCAGGCTGGCCTAAAACTCCCAGAGATCTCCTGCCTCTGCCTCTGGAGTGCTGGGATTAAAGATGTGATGCCACAGCTGGCTACAATATATATTTTTAACATGTGTTTTGGGTGGCATATATGACAGAAAATGAGATATTATTATTGCCACATCTCTTTGTTCACTATCAAACAAAATTTACCAGTGTCTTTGTTATCTGATATCCTTAATTATTATCACCTAATTTTCATGTACGTTTTCATGTTTCCCATGATTTGACACCATCCTCTTTCCTCAGGGAACTACTGCATGAGCTTTTCACTGGATCTCAATGGCTCCTGTCCTATTCAGGGTCAGTGTTTCTTCCATAAGAAAGTGAACTCTTACTAAGGTGTAAGTTGTTTTAACATATGTCTCATGCCAAAGCTACATAAAATGGAAAGTGACAATAATAGCCAAAGTGGAAAATTATTCACCTAATTTTCAGTCTCAAAGAGCTACCAGATCACATACACAGAAACACACATACACACTCATACATACATACATTCATACATACATACATACACAAACCTTTCTTTCAGTTTTTACCAAATCTCATTTTGCTAACAAGCAATAAAATGAAAAAAATTCAGGACTCCTAAACTATGTTTCAATGGAAGAAAACTCTCTTATCCACAATATAGAGTTCTTCTGAAATTTTGCCTGTAACAACCTGGACATGTACTATGACAGAATTTATTACAAGTCGTTACTAATGTTTATTTAGCTTCCCAACTAAAACACTATAAAGAAAACTCCTTGAAGAAAAGCATTAAATAAAAAGTAATTTATAGTCCACAACCTACTTCACAACATCTGAATCACAGCACACAACCAGTTATAAGCACCTGCCAGTTTCAGCTTAGGTTTCTGAGAAGCCTTGCTCAGTTCAATCCAATCTCAGATACTTTCTAGTATGATGATAAACACCAGGATCAAAGAAACTTGAGATGAAAGGGGTTTATTACAGCCTACAGTCCATAAGCCAGGACAGGAACTGAAGGCAAGAACCTATTGTCAAGAACTGAAGCAGAGACCATGGAAGGGTGCATTTTACCAGCTTGTTCCCCAAGCCTTCTATGCCTGCTTTCTTATATAAACAGAGCCACTTACCCAAGGCTGGCAACATCAACAATAGCCTGAGCTCTCCTACATCAATCACTAATTAAGGAAATGCACCCCAACACTGACCCACAATTGGGGGTGGGAGGACAGTTTTTCAATCAGGGTTTCTTTCCTCTTACGTCAACCATATCCCTAACCCTAACCTGCCAACACATACCTTATCACCAAGCCACAAAAAGAGCGAGGAGTTTCAACCTATGATGGGTCACCTTGGATAGAAAGTAACATGAACAGATGGGGATGGGAAAGGGTCTGTGTGCATATGTGAACACATGATGAGTGAGTGGTTGCTTTGCTTTGTTTTAAATAGTGTCTTTGAAGGAGATGGAAATGTTTAAAGCTGAACTAGAGCAGTAGAGTCTTACCACATCAGCTCTCAAATTAACCTCGAATAAAATACCAGGGAAGAAGATTCTCCAATAACATTAAGGAAAAAGAAATTTCTGAAATGATTAACACAGGTCAAAAAGACAAAATAATTCAGAAAGATTTCCCAAAAAAGTATTTTTTAAAATGACCAGATAAATCTGATTAAAAAATTTAATGGAAAATATATTTACATTCACAGTCTCTTCCGAAGTCATACATAAACACCCCTCAACACAACAGGAAAAACCAACATAAGTTTCTTTGAAGGGTGTCTTATGTATTGCTAAGATAATAAATATATTATCAGAATATTTAAATTTGAATTTAATATCTATCACAAAATACCAACACAAACTTAGTGATTGCCTACCTCCACTGAAGCTACAAATGTGCAGTTAAGGAAAATTCACTACACAACATAAAAATAACCAAGACTTGCCTGATGTTTAAGTTGCTTTTAAAGAATATGCAATATAATACATACAGAGGTTCATTCTAAACTATAAAGTGCTATAGACACTATGTTGTAGCAGGTGACATTTAATACAAAAGATTTAAAAGTCATTAAAGAAGACTTAATGATTTTCTTTTTTAAATAGAGATACAACTCCAAAACACTGATAAAAAAAAAAAAAAAAAAAAAAAAATCTTGCCACAAATGGTAGAAAACCTGTCCTCTTAGTGGTCTGTCTCTTGGGTTGTCCCTGTCATGACTTCATCAATATTTGTGCAACTCCTTTTGCCCTGTGCTGAAAGCAGACTTAATTCAATTATAGGTCTCAAAACTGATAAAATGGTCCTGAAGTGGAAAATGGGAAGAGATTATTGGCAAATGAATAAAGATTTGTATCGAACTAACACACAGGAGTACAGCAGTCTTTTTTTTTTTTTTTTTTTTTTTTTTTAATCATTCCCTGTCTTAAATCTTCTGGGAACCATGAGTTTCCCTTCCTCTCATGCAGCACATCGATTTCTGAATTAGACTGCAATATTAAATAATTAATATACTTGCCATGATTGATGTTCTGCATTAGTTGAATATTAGGTTATCAATCAAAATCCACTTGGTTTAATGTAATAATATTGAAAAAGTGTCACGAGTTGTTCATCCAATTTGTAGTTGAGGCAGCACAGATAGTAATGTTTGTAGAACAGGGATCTAAAGCAGGAAATGCAGTAGTTCACCATTGTGAGGCAGACATGGTCAGACTGAGCTAGAGAGGCTGAGGGTGTCCATATAAACCATGTGCACCCTATTGTCTTAAGTACAGAAAATGAGGATGTGACAAGCAAGAAAATCATAGCAATAAAAGTAGAGTGCTCTTTTATGTTTGTTGCAAAGGAATTTAATTATTTTGCTAAGAGAAACATATCTGAAGTTCAGATACATCCTATGATACAGTCAGTTTCCCCTTAAGAAATATCTAAACAAAAGCCTCAAACCTCTAGATGCTTTTTTTTTTATTTTTTTTATTTTTGTTGTTTTAAGATCTAGTTTAACAAGGAACTGATCAATTCTCTCTCTCTCTCTCTCTCTCTCTCTCTCTCTCTCTCTCTCTCTCTACCATCTATCTATCTATCTATCTATATGAAAGAAGCTACCATTAAAATTTGTAATGATCTACAGGAGTGAGCTTAAAAAAAATTCATGGTATATGAATTTAAAATTCTCTTCCTTCTGATGATATACTCTTTGATTCTCGATATTTTACACTTTTCAAATTATTTACTTAGAAAAATAATTAATTGCTGCTCAAGTAAACATTTTTCTATTTATGACCTATTATTCAATCCAAAATTTTTCACTGATTTACTATGAAAAACAGTGTGAACCAGACTGTCTGCATGTGGGGGGACGCTTTTGTAGCTTGGTCTGTTTGTGGGACCAGGATCTATCCCTAGTGCATGAATTGACTTTTTGAAGCCCATTCCATAGGGTGGGATGTCTTATTCAACCTTGATGCTGGAGGGAAGGCAGGAAGGGGTTTGGTCCTGCCTCAACTGAATGGGCTTTGTAGATGCTACATGGGAGGCCTTACCCTTTCTGAGGAATGGATAGGGGTGGGTTGGAGGGATGAAGGGGAAGTTGAGTAGAGGGAGACCTGTAGCAGGTATGTAAAATGAATAAAAAACAAAGTCTGCACTCCCACCAACAATGGAGGAGTGTTCCCCTTATTCCACATCCTCTCCTGCATAAGTTGTCATCAATGTGTTTTAGCCATTCAGATAGGAGTAAGATTGTATGTCAGAGTCACTTTGATTTGCATTTGCCTGATGGCTGAGGACATTAAGCAATTCCTTAAATGTCTTTTGGCCATTTGAGTTTCTTCTGTTGAGAATTCTCTGTTTAGATCTGTACCCCATTTTTTTTTTTTTAAATTGGATTATCTGCATTTTGGTATCTAGTTTCTTGAGTCCTTTGTATATTTTGGAGATCAGCCATCTGTCAGATGTAGGGTTGATAAAGATCTTTTCCCATTCTGTAGGCTGCCATTTTTCTTACTGACTATATTATTTGCCTCACAGAAGCTTCTCTGTTTCAGGAGGCCCCATTTATTTCAGAGTCCATGCTACTGGTGTTATATTTAAGAAGTGTTTTCCTGTGCCAATGCATTCAAGGCTACTTCCCACTTTCTCTTCTATCATGTTCAGTGTGACTCGATTTATGTTGGTGATAGACAAATTCTCAGGAATCCACAAGGATGACCCCAGCTAAGACTCCTAGCAATAGTGGAGAGGGTATCTCAACAGGCCTTCCCCTTTAATTAGATTGGTGACTGACCTAATTGTCATCATAGAAGCTACATCCAGTAAATGATGAAAGTAGATGTAATGGCCCACAGTCTAGCCCTGGGCTGAGCTCCTGAAGTTCATTTGAAGAGAGGGAGAAGGGATCGTATGAACGAGGGGGTCCAAGAGCATGACTGGAAAAACCACAGAGACAGTTAATCCGAGCTGGTATAAAATAACAGGTGGGGAACCTGCACGGGATTGACCTACACCCTCTGAATGTGCGTTAATGTTATGTGACTTGATCTGTTGTGGGGGATGGGCTGGCAGTAGTACCAGGTACATGAACTGGCTTTTTGGAGCCCATTCCCTATGTGGGAATACCTTGCTCAGCCTTGATATAGAGTGAGGGGCTTGGTCTAGTCTCAACTTGGTATGCCAGACTTTGTTGACTCCCCAACTGAGGTGTATATGGGGGTGGGAAAGGGGTGAGGAGACAGGAGGTCAGGAGAAGGGAAAGGAGGGGGAACTGGGGTTGGTATGCAAAATCAAAGATAATTTTAAAAAATAAAAATAGATAAATAAATGAAAGAAAGAGAAGAAGCTTCCAAAAAGTTATCTTTGATATATTGAAACTATAAAATTAAGTATAAATCAGACCTTTTCATAGAACAAGCTTAAATAATAGTATATCATTAAAAATATAAATAAAACATACTGCATATAACTAATACCAACATCAACTTATTATTTCACTGACAAGTCTTAATAAAAAAAACATTAAATACATTTAAAATCAATAACATATTCTACACAAGACATGCATTCACTTGGTAATTTTGAAGAATAAAAGAAATTCAATGAAAATTGTAAATTAGGCTTTGGTGATGAACTAATTACACTATTCAATTTTAAAAGGTCAATGTACCTCTTTCTGTAGATAGAAGAGATAAGATCAGAGTTTACTTGGTCTCTCCTCTTTTATAAAGTCAAAACTACAAGAGTTGGGCCTTTTGGTTTTTGGTTTTTGTCATACATGGTAATAGTTAAAGCATATAAACACTTATAAAAACATACACAAATCAGAGGTTTTTCTATCTGACACACTCAAAAAACAAACAAAAAAAAAACAAACAAAAAATGTATTAAGATTGTCAACCTATATCTCCACTCAGGTTCACACCTCAAATTCAAATCTCATATTAAAAATATAATAAACTTACAGTAATGTACAAGTCATTGACTAAATACTAGTTGACAATATGACAAACTAACCATAAGCATACCACTTTAAGAATGAGAAGTATCTTTATATAAGTTTTAGTTCCTTTTTTTTTTGTTTGTTTGTTTTTGCTTTTGTTTTTCCAGACAGGGTTTCTTTCTGTAGCCCTAGCTGTCCTGGGACTCGCTCTGTAGACCAGACTGGCCTTGAACTCACTGAGATCTGCCTGTCTCTGCCTCTCCAATCCTGGGAGTTTTAGTTCTTTTAATCACCTGGAAATCCATCTCTGCTTAATGTCAATAAATGGATGCCGTTCTTAATTTTAAACATACAATAAATAGAAATGGTACATTAGCTAAAATCCATTAAGAATACTATGTAGAACCTGAAATGAGCACATTTTAAAACTCTAATTTCTTTGAAAGATGGTAAAGAAAATATGTGTTGAAAATTAAGCAATCAAAAGCAAGTATCAGTTGCTTACTTTCCATTTTAATTCAACAAAAAAATACCTAGTATCAGCATTAAGGTCCATATTATTATTTTAAGAATTTTCAGTTTCCGCTTAATAAATTTGCTTAACACTCTCAGCACATTTCTATTGATATGAGAATTTCTTGAAAGTTAGTGGCTCAATGTATATATTCATTATTATAATTCAAGTATTTGTATTTCATGTGTAGTTTTTTGTCTGATCAATTATATTTGCATTAAGCTATACCCTAGAACATATATATCATTCATACAGGTAAGTATGCCATGGTTATTAAATTTTAAATACTATTATCTTCCTAGTATCTTAACAACAAGCATTAGTAAGCATCTACAATGTCAAGACAAGTTGAAATTAAACACACTAAGCACCATGTTGTGATGACACACAATAAGCTTACTCCAATGGGAGGCACAACGTTTAAGCTGGCATGGAAAATTAAGATACGTAAAGTCCTCTAGGTAAACAGGTTCTGGAATTCACAAAGATCCATAGAAAAAGGGAGAAGAGAACTCAGTATTTCTTAAGCCATACTGTAGATTGAATGCTCATGGGAAACTAAGGGAAATTATCCTAAATTTGTTCCAAAACAAACAATTTTTAAAAGTTCTTCAAACCCAAGAGACTTAAAACAAAAGCACCCTGGATTCCTGGGGCAGAGGATACAGCACAGAAAGACTGCTTATTGAGCACCCTCATGCTCTAAAGAGTTATTGTGACAACATAATATTGAGACATGGTATCTACATCTGGTAGGAAAATATATGCTATGTAATGTTATGAGTAGGTTTTTCCCAGCCAGTCTGGTCCCACCGCCAAGCCAGCCCAAAATAACATGCAGAGATGCTGTATTAGATATAAAGCTGTTGGCCTATATCTAACGTTTCTTATTGGCTAGCTCTGTCTTAAATATTAACCCATTTCTATTAATCTAAGTATTTCCACAAGGTCACATCTGGCATTCTTCTCTCCCAGTCCTCCATCTTGAATCTCGTCCCTACTACTTCCTCTCTCCTCCTAGTCTCCTAGTCCCACCTATCTTGCTTTCCTATTGGCCAACAGTGCTTTATTCATTAACCAACAAGAGAAACATATTTACAGAATGACATCTCCCATCAATTTAAACTACCTGATCTTCTATTTTGTATAGACAGACAAGCATTCCATATCAAAGCCTCTTTCTCCTGAAAATACATATAATTCAAAATCTTTCTCAACATATTGTTCAAAGGAGTCACAGTTAGTCATCTAAAATTAGCAGGTGAGATGGCAAACCATTTATAATCACATCACCCTGCTCAGTCTATGTCCTTGACTAAGTTTAAGAAAAGTTCAAAAAGAAGAAATTATTATATGTGTTAAGAGTGTCTGGGAAAGGTTTCAAAGGGAAGTATGATGTTGGCTGGATCCTGAAGGACTGATTATATTTGGGTAGACCAAGTAAACAGAAACAAGTGAACAGGCATGTAAGCTGAATGGCTTAGCATGGCAAGAGGTGAATGATGGAGAGTGATCTGCCCAGAGAGGATGCATTAAAGGTAATACAAACTAGACCCTTTAACTAAAAATAATTTCATTATTTAAGTTTTCAGGTTCATGATTTATGATTCTATGTATTGTCCGTTATGAATAAAACAAAAACCTAGAAACCATGTAGAAGTTAAAAGCTATTTTTCTTAACCAGTAACTATATCCTGATGGAGGACTGCAAACACAAGACTACCCTAAATGAACAAACATGCCATATGTGCTACAAGTGACCTTGAAAACAATAAATGCTCATTGCAGAGAAATTCAAATCACATATGGTTCGAATTAAGAAAAAATAAAAGGCACCTGAATATCACCAGCCAGTGATAATAGCTTCAGTATGTTATAGCTTTTCAAGACATTTTTATACCACACGTAAATACAATTATTTCCTTACAAATGAGATCATCAGACATAATTATGCAGATTAAGCATGTTATTACTTATATATTGTAAACAGTATAACTATCAAAAATATTATCTACATATAACATTTTAAGTGATTCTATGCTATGTTTTCATAGATTTACAACATGCTAGTTTATTTCTTATTACTGGATATTTTTCATGATCCAAATTTTTATTAACAACAAAACTAATTTTTAAAATGATAATCATAACATTCATAAATAATTTACAAATTTTATATAATTTTAATTTACTTTGAGGATCAAGTATAAGTAATTTTAGAAAAAATGAATCACTATACATACGACTGAACTATAAACAATGTATATTAATTTGTTATATTTATATAGCTATTATTTAAATCCAAGTTCTAATTTCAAAAAGTCCAATATAGGGAATTATATCCCAACAATGTCATAAAAGCAATATCTGCCAAATTGTATGAATTGTGTCAACAGTCTCCAGATTGTTCTAGAGTAAAAACTGCTGATTTTACCTGCTATAACTAACAGAACATGCAATACTTGTATATTTCAAAAGTCTTAGCAATTCAAGGGGCAAGGGTCAGTTCTTCAGCTATTACAGTATTCTGATGCTGTTTTCTTCCAATTGCTCTTCTCCATTTAAACAGACTGCTTAACTTCAAGAGAGACTAGAACCCCAGCTTAGAATTCAACAGTCTTGTTCATGTCAAATTAATTTCCATTCTTTCATTGTGTCACTGTGTACATTGTGAATACATGCTTGTATGTGTGTTCACATGTGTATGGACAGCCATCTGTATGTGGATGCATGAGCATATGCACATGAAGGCCTGAGAGTGACGTGTCTTTTTTGAATGCTCTCTGCCTTCTTTATTGAGTTAACACACCTATATGTCTAGTCCATCTTACCAAGCTGCCTGCAGAATTTCATCTCCACCCTCAGAGTGGCAGTGACAGGTATGCCCATGTGGAATGTGAGGATCCAAACTCTACTTTAAGCTGGCACTGCCAGCAAACACTCTACCCATAGAACCATTTTTCTGGCCCTAATTGTGGGTTTTTTGTTCTATTCTAACTCTTTTTACTCCGTGGTTTTAATCATACTACTTATCTAAGTGAACTGATCTTAGAGATTCAACTTCACAGGAAACAGAACTATTTGCCAAGCACATATTTAATTAAAAATTTTAAAGGTCTATTATAAAAATGTAGTTAATTTTATTTAGAGAAGAGGTAAATGAAGCTTAGAGGGATGAAACAGGTCAAACAGTATACATTTCAGAGAGAAAAAGGAAGGTTTGAATTCAGGCTGCCTAAATTGTATTACTGTCGATCTTGAAGACCATTAATGTCAATAAGGAAAAAAAAGTTTTCAGTATTTGTCTGATTTGTAATTGGCACTAAGCAGGAGAAGGCTTCAAACAGATATGGGTTTAAGTAAAAAGAACAAGCCTCATGTTGCATGGGCTGAACCTGGTCATTTAAAATTTCTATTTCTGCCAATATTCACAAGAGAAAAATCACAAGTGATCAGTAAGGAAATAGTACAGTGCACACAAAATGTCTGCAAACATCAAACTGAATGTCATTTTGCACATAATAATAAAGAAATGATGATTCTGCAGCATGCAAAGGTTCAAGAACTCAGGGCTCTCACAATGCTGCTACAGCAAAAATAACATTCTCTAGAGGGTAACAGAAAGAATTAGTTTTTATTTAAATTTATAATTTATTTATAGATCAGAAAACATTTCTACTTATATTTTTCATATTTTAAAAAATTCTTAACAATCCTTTGACCTGACAAAGTTCTATGTCTATAAGGTTAGTTCAATGATAAAGTCTTAAGATATTAATAACCTTACTCTTTTTACATTTCTAAAATGAAAACAAACCAAATGTCTAGTGCTGGGAAATAAAATATTAATATCAATAAAACAGAGACTTATATAACCATTACAATGATGATGTAATTATGTATTTCCACAAATCTGTTCTTATGGTATATGGATTTTAAAGTATATTTCAAAATGATAGAATAGCTACATTTGTAAAATAAATAATTGTATGCATTCATGTGTACAATAGGACTCATCTGTGTTATATAAAAGATACAAACTAAAATTCAAACACTATTTATGAGTACCTTCTAAATTCATTCTAATCTTTTCATTTTGTGTAAAAATGTTTGTAATGAAAATATATTACTCTTGATTCAAATTAAAAATGCTTTACAAAAATTCTCATAGCATCTTATGGAATAAGACACTAAGTTTATTACATGAACAAAAATTTGAAGCTTAGAATAGCAGAGTTTGCTCTATTTGATCCACAGCTAGAACTCCTTTTGTAAAAGAAATGTAGTGTGGTGTATTAACTAAAATGAGGCTGAGTTTATACTGAACCCACATTTTTCCTGTTCTCCACATCAACGCTAAATTTTCTCATAAATTATTTATGTGCACGCCTATTACCTTCAGTATTTAAAGACCCTATTCACATTTCTACTCAGTTTTACAACAGCTACACTGTCTAGTACAAATGTAATTTTCCTAAATTTGCTATGTGATTTAAAAGGCACAGATGAATTACATTTTGTTACAGGATAGGAAATGAAGAAAAGATAATGCAATCATGGCCACAATACACAAGACTGGAAGAAAGGATGGACTCTTTCATAATTTGTCTGCAAAGGTTGAAGAAATTCCCTTCACCTGCCATTTGTATCAGATTTGGTTTCTACCCTTTTAAAGCAAAATTCTTCCAACACTGGCCTCCTTAATCTATGCCATCATACTTGAAGATAATGTCACACTGCCTTCACTGTAACCGTGTATAATTTGCTTAAAATTTTCTGGTATTACACACAATGGACGTCTTTTGAAACCAGTTCAATTTCCTCTCAAATTTTGGTTCATGGATATAGGTACCCAAAAGAGTCTTCTCTTCCCCAGTCCATCGCTAACTTACCATTCTTACTGCCTATGAATCAAATAAATTCCTACTTCTGCTACATGCAAGATAATTTCTTGCATCTCTAAACTTGCATTCCCTTTTCAACATTTAATGGTTACATACCATCACCCTGCATCCTCTTCCTAAGGTTTTTCCTTACTACAGGAAGTGGGGAATCCTATGATTTGAGACAGAACCCTGCGAGACAGTTGTCTTGTTCACCAGTAAAGTGCCATGTCTCCTGTATATCACTCTCACAATATGAATTGAAACACTGTATTACATACCACCAAGCGACACTGACTCCATAGACTCTTTTGAAATGATAGGATACCAAGTGTGTCTATCCCAAGATTAACTTAATTTTCTTATGGAAAACTCCCCACAGTCTAACACTTTAAAGTCACAATCTTAAGTGGCTCCTAAATGTTTATTCTTCAATTTATTTGTTTAGGCAAGCTTTCTATTTTATAACCACATGAATAAATTTATTATTTTAACTATTGACACAATATTCATTTTGCAGATTGTGTGTGATAAATCCATAAATGTAGATACAACATGTACTCATCCATATTAAGCACGGATAAGCACAGGCCAAATGCAGTGAATTCCTTTTATAAAACCATTTCACTAAAATTTTTTAGCTATACATAGAAGGTTATAGCAAAGACAGTCACATGATCATCAGGTGTGATTTATAGACAACCATATTCACTAATCAACAACTCTTAAATGTATTAAAAATTTTTGTTGCAAGAGAAGAAAAGAATTTTTCTTCAACCTTCATAGGCTCTTACTGGCTATGGACCCTTATGGAAAAATAGTTTTAAAAAAGAAAAACATGTAAGTTTCTTAGCATGTGTATTTTATATACATTCAGGATAGATTCAAAGTGATGAGTTTAAACTCCTGCTTATGTAACGTTTTCTAAGTTTAAACTCCTGCTTATGTAACGTTTTCTAAAAAGCACAGTGAAGTTTTAAAGAAAAGGCAGAGAGATGAGAGTTCACATACGCTTTACCTTATAATGCACTACATTTCAACAGACTCATCATCAAATCTTGAATTTAAAGTGTATTTAATATGCCTCACTAGTAACACATTCCAGCTATGCTGTGAATATATGTTTCTCTTCTTGGCTGATGAATAAAGCTGTTTTTTGGTCAACAGACTGTCAGGATGTAGCCAGGAAGGAAGTATAGGCGGTGCTACCAAACTAGGAGAATTCTGGGAAGAGGAAGAGAGAGAATGAGTCGCTGGGGAGACTCCATGTAGCTACTGGGAAAGTAGGATAGCTGGGCATTCTCCAGTAAGATAAGGCCATGTGGAAATAAATAGATTGATAGTTCTGGATTAATAACTAAAAGAGAGCTAGCCAAATAAAAAGTCTGAGCCATAGGCCAAACAGTTAATAATTAATATAAGCCTCTGTGTATTTATTTGAGACTGAATGGCTATGGGACTGGTTGGGACAGAAACTTCCATTAACACAGCTCAGCAACACAGTATGTTGTGGTGTATGGGTTTGTCTGTCTGGCTATGTTTCCACTGTCTGGTTATCAGAAAAAGAGCAAAATTGAAAATACTGTTTGTGTTGAATGTGTGTTTCTTTAGCATACTATTTCAGCTAACTAAATAAAGTAACTAAATAAATAAATAAACAAGCAAACAAATAAATAAATGAAAATAAATCATAAGCGGAACCACTGTTAAGTGGAAACTACTTTCCATTGCCTATGGTTCGGTTTGAAAGATCACAGAATTTTGGCCTGGGTCCAGATGCCTCAGGTAACATCCAAGTTATTTATTGTTTTAGACACGATTTTTGGAAAAGAAAATAAATGCACATTCTTATCTTCCACTGCACCTGATTCAGTGGTATCTCTATATTGCCAAATTCAATCACTAATTTTTGAGCCAAATCTCTTTGCTTCTCCTAAGAATTGCTGATAGATAATTCAAATCCTTATCTTCTTTGAGATTACATCATTGGCTTTACTGCTTTTTGTAAAAAAAAAAAAAAACTTGCTCACTGTTCTTTTTAGGATCATATTCTTCTCTGAAACTACTGTAAATCACAGCACTCATTTTTCTTATGCTATGGCTTTATCCTAGTCCACTGTATGCTGTGACAAAACACATGTCACTCATAAGTTCAGGGTGACATTTTTCCAGTTGCCTATTTGATACCTTTTATTTTTTCAGGTTCAAAATACCAAAACAAAAAAGGTTTAATGGGTCCAAAACTGATTTTTTTTATGTTCCTTCTTCAAAACCAATTCTTTGAAGTATTTTTATTTCAGAAACAGATCATATCAATCCCCTCAGGCTGAATCCCATAACACAGGAATCAACTATTTCCTTTCTTTCCTTCCTCTCCCAGATGTAAACCTGTCACTAAGTCCAACTGATAATAGTTTCTAAGTAGTAATAGAAGATATTTCTATTATGTCAACTACCAGTATGCTACTCCAATAGCCATAACTCTTCGCCTAGTCTTTAATTGTCTTGTAATTATTTTCCTCATATTTTACTTTTGTTTTGCTAACCATCTACCCCAAATAGCAAGCCATAATCTCATTTAAAAGGACTGTATTATTATCCTGTTCAAATATTTTACATGTCTTTCCACTGAAGCCATTATAATTTGGCAACCTATTGAAATTATTTCCTCAATAATTGTACTGTTGATCACTACCCGGGGGCCAGATTTTGTGCTGTTAGATGTTATCAACATAAAGTGTAAAAAGCGGTGTATGTCCCATGCAGCTTATAGGCAGGAATAAAACTGATACACAAATACATGATTAGCAACTCATCACTGGGTACTACTGGTTTAAGTTGTTAATATGTGAATAATTAATAACATAAAATATGACAGACACCTATGAGATAATATAATGGAAATATAAAGTCTTGTTCTGATCAAGGACTTCTTGTTTCATTGTCTTACGCTTTAACACTCTCTTTCAGTACTCCACATTTTTTCATCTTTTAGAGTTTTATTTGCTTTGATTTTGTTGTTAAGAGAGAAGGGACATGCAGTTGGATGGGTAGGGAGTTAAGGAGGATCTAGGAGAACTGGAGGAGAAAATATGATAAAAACACAATGCATAGAATTTTTAAAAGGCAATAAATACAAAGAAAAACATTAACTGTCACAAATATCAATTGAAAGACAAACGTGGAACTTCAAATCCATAACCAGTAAACAATTTATAATTAAAAAAGAAAATATAAATATATAAATGCAGACATATACACACACAAACACACTTCTCATCTCATCTTTAGATTCTATATCAATGGCAGAAAATATTTAAAAACAATAATGGTATCTGTGTTAAGGATGTACAAGGTGCTTCCTTATAATTATTAACTAAGATACAATATACCAACTATTTAAACACCAACTACATTGAATGGTATTTCAAATATTCTGGAATGATTTGAAGGGTATGGGAAGAGAAACATATATTTCATGCAGTGATTACATCAAACTACTTTACATAATGGACTCAAGTATGCATTGATTTTGGAGTAAGGGACCCAATCTCCAGCAGATTCAGAGGGACAACATATATCTTCCTCCCTCTCTTCAGTCTTTTTTGGATTGAAAACACACATTACTTAGATAGGGAGATTAGTAGTAAGTTGCTACCTTGGACATTTACTATTAAAAGAAACAGTCATTCTTTAACTATATTAAACCACCATTAGTTTTTTGGATTGGTCCAAGTGGTTAATGATTAAAATTAATACATTATGATACATGTAGGCATATTTTTTTTTTTTGGTAGTGCTAGACAGAAATTCAGTGGTAAGAACACTTGTGCATTCCTTTAATTCCAGCACTCAAGAGACAGAGGCAGGTGGATGTCTGTGAGTTCAAGATCTACAGAATGAGTTCCAGGATAGGCTTCAAAGCTACATAAAGAAATCCTGTCTTGCAAAAACCAAACCAAACCAAACCAAACACTTGACCTGAGCTCATTCTCCATCACCCAAAAAAAAAAAAAAAAAAAAAAAAAAAAAAAGGATAAAGAGATAAGAAAATAGCTTACTTATAATAAAGAACACAAAAGTGCTTTGAAAAAAAAAAAAAAAAAATCTGAGCTTCCACAACCTAGTTTTTCCAGTCATTAAGGTGTCTTTGTATCATACACACGGGAAGGACTTTATTAGTACATAAAAACACTGTTTCCATTTCCAGTGTTACCACTTCCATTCAGAAACAACAACACACATTTTGGTAGGAGGGGAGAAAGAAGAATGATTAAACAAATGTGGGCAAGCTGATGAGTGTGGACAGGTATACAAGGGAGCGTCTTGTCTGGCTCTTGAAGTATCTCCACATGTTCCCACTTAAATAAAAATAGTTGCCCCCAAAACCCATATTTCTATAAAAGGTAATTCAAAGTTTCAATTTTTATTAATTGTACTATTCCTTCATGCTACAAATTTTCTATTCCTTGAAAAATATTTTTTACTCAATTATTACTGTACTTAAAATTATTAAATTTAACTCTAGCACAATAGCTATTTTCAACAAATTTTTGAAAAATGTAAAATGAAAAACTTCTACCAAAAGAATAAACTCCAAAAGCAAAGATGCAAATAAATCAACTATCATAATCTTTTGTTTTTTATTTGCAAGTATAAAACTGAAGAAAAACAAAAGCCTGGAACATAGCATCTGTCATATCAGAATATAAAAAGATGATCCTGGCACAAAATGAAAAACCTCTAATTCATTTGCAAATCAAGCCTGCCGGTTCCATTTCAAGCTGGCGGTAACTGTCAAGAGTTAACAAGATAATCACTTTCAATCCTGCCTTCAATGGTACATTACACTGTTATTCCATTCAATAAGGCAGTTCTTTGGGGCACTAGATGAATGGTTTTCATTTCTAACTCACACAAAAAGTTGTGGGGGGAAAAATCCATGGGGCTTAAGAAAGAAATCCCTTTATGGGCATTTATCTGCCGGTACTTGCTTTTAGGCAAAAAATGAGATATTTTGAAACATCAGTGTCCATTCACTTCCTCTATTCCTTTAGGCCCTTAATCCATTAAAATAATGGCATATGAGAAAAGTGCAAAGCGAGTTTCATTTTTTAAATTATCAATGTGAGCAAAACAAAAATTCTCTATTAAAATGATGACATGCAAATGCAACACTATTCCATCCAAAAGGCTGAGAATAAGCAATCTTCTTTTAATCCTATGATAACTCAGATGACTATTGTATATTGCTACCTTATACAATGAGTAAAGTGTGGGAGATCAAAATTTATATTTAACTCTTGTGATATTTACAGTATTTATCAGACCCCTTTAAAAGGATAAACACACACACACAAAACTTTGTAGATGATTAACAGTATAATGAAAGTGAATTGTAGTTAAGTGCTTATTTAAAATGAGTTTTTGAACCAAAAAGTATTGCTAAGTATTGTTGTTATTTCAAGGTTTACCTCATTTTCACAAGAAAATATAGTTACAATAACTGTATAATTGTTTTGCAAAAAACATTAAAACTACATATAAAATAACAAGCAGGTTTTGTTTTGTACAAAGCAATACAAAAATTTTGAAGAATTAAACATATTCATTACAACTACAAAAGTAGCTTGTCTTCAAACTACTCTTCAGGATACAAAAACTGAAATATTTAAAATCTCCCCGACTGCTCCTACACTGACCTAAGTCAACGAAATGCAGAGTGTCAAAGCATAAAATCACAGGCACCATCTGTTTAAGAATTACCACATATTATTAAGGTCTATCTAGCAACAGCACAATCTTTCTTTACATACTCCCTCAACTCAGGAAATAACATTGTCATATATTTACACTATAATACAACCTCTAATCAACACTTCATTTTATCAGTATTTATGAAAAACTATAATTACTATATAAGCAGTAATATAGTCATTATTGGATATTTTTCTTTTCCTTTTTTTCCACATATTTCATCTTTATTTGAGATAAAAATATTTGTAAACCTATAAAAAACATAACTCTGGTAAATTAACCAACTAGTTTATATTGTAACAAAGAATTTAAGAAATCACATTTGTGAATACTTAAGACTAAAAAGACTATGAACTAAAATTTTAAAAAAATCAGACCACAATGATTTCAACAATATACTAATTAACCCCATTACTATAGAAAGTCTTCTAATTAGACAGCTTTCTGTAGTAAATTAAGTTCTTACAAGTTTCCAAGTAATCTTTCATTTGCCATTTGTCCTCAAGAAGTTACAAACTATTCTTACCCTTAAAATAACAAAAAGATGTAGCAAAATGAGCAGGGAATGGTTTACAAAGTGTCACAGAACTAGGTAGACTGATTATTAATATTTATATTTTAAGTCAATATCTGGTTTAGAATGTGTACTTGTGAACAAATTATAGTAAATCTGTAATTTTTTATGTTTTTGTTTTGCTTTGTTTTTTGAGACAGGGTTTCCCTGCAGCTTTAGAGGCTGTCCTGGAACTAGCTCTTGTAGAGCAGGCTGGTCTTGGAAGTCACAAAAATCCACCTGCCTCTGCCTCCAGAGTGCTGGGATTAAAGATATGTGCCACCACTGCCTGGCTAAATCTGTATTTTTAATAAAGCCCTTGTAAATTTGAAGCTCTATTTGAAAAACCAATGCGTTTGAAGCATAAATACATGTTTAATCTACTAAATTAAGAAAGGATTATATGATATAATGTTATAAACTCACAGTAGCAGTTACTAAATGTCATTATACCTAAAGTTACACTTCCAGTAACATGTTAAATAGAGCATGCAAGTAGTCAGTGGCACAATATGTTCAATAAATTATGACTGAAATACATGATTATAATGCATAATTTAAAACCAATGGATGACAACACTAGAAATTCCCAAATAACTTTTCAAGCTCAAAGCTATCTGTAGATCACAATTCTTAGAGACAACCATTGTGAGTTAGTTGCCTCACTCGGCAAGGATACTAGGGTCACCTATCATTGGGACACCTATGCTTTAGTTTGGTTTCATGATCATCCTTAACTTAAGAGGTAGAAATGTCTCATCGCTCAGCTTCAAGCTATCCAGGTGCAATCAAGCAATGCACAAAGGATGCAAGGACTACAAAGAAGCTTCACCTAAACATCAACAAGTGTAACAGCAATGAAAAGTATTTGAAGAACAGTACAACTCTAGCAGAAAAGCCTAATGAAGAGTTGACATGGATGACATCAAGCAACCTAATGTTCTGAATTATGTATATATATGTGCTTATCCTCTATATCACATGTTTATACATATGCAGTTTGGGAAAGATTGTCCAGACCTCACATATGTTAAGCACAAATTCTACCATGCACAATTACACAAACAATGTATAATTGTAGAAATATACATTTGTAAATTAAAGCTTTGCTTTTAGAATGTGATAGACAGAATTCTGTACAGTCTTTCAATATAATATGTGTAACCTATTCCATGGAGCGTGTGTGTGTGTGTACATATATATATTACTTTACACAACAATGAAATAAATGTAATAAAACATTCCAATTACCAGTAGCACATAACACAGATACTTTCCATTTTAGCAAAACCATTTGTTTGAATTACTGAATATTTAACAATGAACTAAAATTTCAAAATCTGTTTTAACTTCATCAGTTAAAACAATTATTTATAAATTAAATCTCTTTACTCAAAACAAGCTACAAAAAAACAAAAAAAAAAACCCAAAAAACTAGAAAGTATGATAGTAGAGCAAATAAACTTCATTATCAAATGAGTAAGAAAGAAGGGGTACAAACTTAATTAATAGGCATAAAGGAAGCCATGTTTAAATTGAAGAATAAATATCAAGCTGACTCTTGATCATAATTTGATTTGCATTAATTTACCACAATTAATAAATGGAGAAATGACTGCTTAGTTAAGAGTATTCTCTGCTCTTACAGAAGAGCCAGGTCTGATTCCCAGCACCACATGGAGGCTCACAAGAATATATGACTCCCTGTGAAGGAAATCCAGCACCATTGTCTGGTTCTGTGAGCACCACCTACACATGATGCACACACATACATGCAGGCAAACACTTATAACATAAAGTAAAAGTAAATCTTAAAGAAAATTAATGAAACATTTTACCATTATTTTTAGATGCATGTCTGAATACTTAATCACACCTAAAACAAATCAGTTATAAAAATCTATAATTCAGAAAATATTCATAAAAAGTACTATTTAAAAGATGAATAAATAATACATGCAAAGTTATTAGAAGATCACCAAGTAATAAATGCAAAGTATCTGTGAGTTCATCAACATAAATGCCTGGTTATGTTAAGGCATTCAACCCTAATATATTTAAGAAATAAAACTCAAAACAAGTTAATTATTATTATATACCTACTAGAATAGTAAAATTTCTCTTAAAATTAAATCACTCTTTCAAGTTGCCTTTGGAGATATGACACCTTCAAATTTGTTGAACAGTGTTCATACATTTAAACTTTAATCTAATCAACCTACTTATAAAAATAAAGAAATAAAAAAATCATATATGATTTTGTAAAAGTACTGCATACTATTGTGCTACTAGTATAATGGGATTCTGTTTAAGTCTGAGTAACGGACCAAGACTGGTAAACCAAAACCTGGAGAAAAATAGTCCATACTGAAATATATTTCATAGCATGTTTTATGACATGAAAAGGCTTGCAATTTATTTAAATGATAAGTAGATACAATGTGAGGTAAATTAAGGGTAATTTTTACTACCTTTGCTTTTAACTGTTGTACAATTCCCCCATAAATGTGTAAAGAGAATATGCTATTTTTATATTCAGTTAACAAACATTAACTGTTCTGACTTGAGGGGATAAAATTTCAGGTGTGAAGAAGACCTACCACAAAAAAATTGACATCCCAATAATGGAGGAAGCATTACTCTAAACTCCTGAAACAAATTCACCAATACCAACATTTAGTGAATGAATATCTATTAGAAATGGGAAATTAAATTAGTCTTTAGTCAAATTTTAATTCTAGTGTTTTCATAGCTATAGCTTACTTCTTAAATGAAAGGCAAATAACTCAAAAGGATATTTTCAAGTTTTGTTAATTTTTATACTTTCCCTTCCATCTTATAATTGTATATATTCATTATTCATAATAATAGGTTTAGTTATATTTTATACATGTATATGATTACCTTGGTAGTATTTACTCCTCTCATTATCTTTTGTTGGCTATACCCACTGGTCCTGTACTTCCTCCTCCCAGAGAGTTCTCCTCCTACATTCTAATTTGCCTTAAAACATATAAATTCCATAAATGAAAGAAAACACATTTGTCCATCTGGGCCTTGTTACCTCCAATACCATCCTTTGCCATGCAAAAGCTTCTCAGCTTCATGGGGGCCCCAAGATTGTTGGCATGAGCGCCTGTGCTATCAGTGTCCTGTTCAGAAAATCTACACGAATGCGTCTGAACCTGTTCCCCACTTTCCCTTCTATCAGCTTTATGTGTTTTTATGTTGAGGAGCTTATTCCATTTGGAGTTGAGTTTTGTACAAGGTGATAAGTATGAGTCTACTTGGATTATTTTATGTGCAGCCATTCAGTTTGACCAGTCCCATTTGTAGAAGATGCTGTCTTTTTTCCAGTATATACTTTTGGCTTCTTTGTCAATAATCAGGAGTCCATACTTACATCCAAGTCTTTGATACTATTCCAATGATTAACATGTCTGTTTTTATGTCAATGTGTCCTAGTGAATGTTCTATTACTATGAAGAGATACCATGAGCATGGAAACACTTATAAAAGGAAACATTTAATTGAGGATGGCTTACAATTTCAGAGATTTAGTCAATGTGGGAAGCATGGTGGTGCACAGTCAGACATCTAATACTGGAGAAGAAGCCAAGAATTCTCTATCTGAATCGGCAGGCAGAAGGAAGAGACAGACAATGGACCTCATTTGTGCATTTTAAGCCCTAAAGCCCTACCCCAGTGGCACACTTTGCTCAATAAAGTGACAACCACTTCATGTCTTAACTCTTTCAAATAGTGCCATTCCCTATAACCCATGGTGTGTGTTGGTCAGAGGGGATTTTCATTCAAACTACCACACAGCCAAATTGTTTTTATTACTGTAGCTTTGTAGTGCAAATTGAATTCTGGGATAGTGATACCTCCAGCATTTCTTTTATATTACTACTACTACTACTACTACTACTACTACTACTACTTCTACTACTAGTACTACTACTACTGTTACTACTTTAGTTATGCTGGGTTCTTTTATGTCCATACCCTGTTGAAGACTGTTTTTTCAATTTTTGTGAAGAATTCTGTTGGAAGTTTTATGGGGACTACATTGAATCTGTACATTGCTTTTGTTAGGGTGGCCATTTTTACAATAGCAATCCTATTGATCCATCTTCTCATGTCTTCTTTGATGTATTATAGTTTTTATTATACAAGTCTTTCACTTTCATAGTCAGAGCTATCCCAAGAGATTTTATTTTTGAGGCTATTGCAGAAGATATTGTTTCTATGATATCTTTCTCATTGTGTTTGTCATTAGTATTAAGGAAGGCTAATAGTTTTTTGTGTATTGACTTTGTATTATGATACTTTGCTCAGAGTGTTTATCAGCTGTAGAAGATTGCTGTAGTGTTTTTATGTTTAAAATCATATCTGTAAATAAAGATTCTTTGACTTCTTCCTTTTCAGGTTGTATCCCCATGATTTCCTTCAGTTGACTTATTGCTCTAGCTATGACTTTAAGTACTATATTGAGTAGGTAGGGAGAGAGTGGATATTCTCCTCTTGTTCCTAAATTTAGTGGAATTGCTTTGAGTTTCTCTCTTTTTAGGTTAATACTGGCTGTAGGCTTACGTAAATTGCCTTTATTATATTGAGGTATGTTACCTGTATCCCCAGTTTCCCCAGAACCTTCATCTTGAAGGGATGCTGTATTTTGTCAAAGCCTATGGTGATATATTATTTATAATTTATTAAAGCTTGCCTGAGGATTCAGAAGGCAAAGTCATCCTCAAGCTGTAGATATCAGGCAGTGTTGGTATACACCTTAATCCCAAGGCTCAAGATTAAGAGGTAGACAGATCTAAATTAGTTAAAGGCTACCATGGCCTACACAAGCCAGCAATACAGGGTTCTCTAAACACATGTATACAAATGCCCACAGCTTCTTTATTCTTAATAGCCCAAAATTTCCATAGACATTTACATGAGAAATAAAGAGCATATCTCCACACAGGTTTGTAGAAGTCCACAATAGTAGGCCCCAAATTTAAAAAGAAAAAAAGGCTAAATATTATTCAGGAGGAAAACCAATTTTGGTTTATTCATATGATAGGATACTTGCCATCAGTAGGAGCAATACCAATACATGCAATGAAATGGGTGAATCTCAAGAATATGCTAGCAAAAGTACCTAAATGCAGAAGTCTAAAAATCCTATGACCAACTGCATGAATTCTAATGGGTTGGAAAACAACAACAACAAAAACAAACAAACAAAAAACCAACAGTGGTTCAGGGATGGACAGACTGAAAGAATGACCAGGACATGCAAACAAATAGGTATGTGAATGTGTAATTGTATTTGTTTTAATTTATGGAATTCTAGGCATATGCTTTATGTTTTTAACCACATGTAAATTATATCTCAATAAAGACATAGCTTAAAATATTTTAAATCATATAATGTAATACTCAAGATCTTAACTACAAATTATATTGTTAAATTAACTGAAATGGAGGATAATAGGCAATCACTAATAGTTTTGACATACTGTTGCTGCTACTTGTTAATTCTATTTGTGGTTCTCACAAAATTCAATTATGTTTATATCACTACAATAAGATACATGTAATTTTTGGGTAAGTTTCTAACAGGTTGCTAGGTTCTTTGTTAAAATTAATATTTTTGTATAAATTATTCGTTATTTAAAGAAATCACTTTATGTATGAGGTATACTAAAGCAAATATAATATTTTAATATTAGAAGAAATAAAGCTATTAAAATATAAGATATGTAGGAAATCAAGCTTAATAAAAGGATTAGTATTGAATTTCAATTTAAAATGTTAATCCGAACTCTCATTATTCACTATCATAATTCTTGGATGATGAAATGTATATTCATATGCTATTTTAACATAAAATAAATACAGATCTGATATTATGTGTGATATCTTGGTAGATATATAGTATATGAAATTATAACTAGCCACACTTTAGACTCAATGAAACACAAGAGTGTGTTTATAAATACTGTACTCTGACATAAAAACTATAGCATTCCTGTATTTTGTTCTCCAAATTCCATTTGGATTAAACTGAATTGAAATTGTTGGGATATGTGGCTAATTCCAGGCTCCAAAAAAATTGTTTAACTTTACATTGAACCAGAATAGGGGAAAAAAATCATTATTAAATTAGTGGGGTCCTGAAAAAGGAACAAAGGAGCCAATTGAAAGAAAGTTCTTCAGCGGCATACTCTGACCTAGACAACAGAAACAACAACAACTGATGATTTCAAAGTAGTGGAATAACAGTAACTCCAAGTATAAAAATGATACTAATAGGTGAGAAAGCAAACCAAACATCAGCAATTACTACTATTGGGGATTATCAACCTAATTCGTCATTCTAAAATTTGGTTCTGCAATAGTCTTCAAAGAAGACTTCAAAGGCTAAGTCATTGAAGTATAGCTACTTAGCTGGACTCATGGTTGGTTAACAATGACATCTGAATGAAACTGACTTAAGATTAGTAAAATAATAAATTTTCAACGACTGTTTCTATTTCCCACCATGAATCTTTTTCATTACTAAGAACACATCCAAGGATCAGAATATCCAACTGAAAGACTGAAGAGGAAAAGGGAATGGGGATCGGGGAAAGATCTGGAGCCAGAACCAGGAGGAGAAGAAGCAATGCCTTCTACCTACAACCTGCACACTTTGACAAAAAAGAAGAAAGAAATAAAACTTTAGCAGGACAATGGTGTTGCATATAACTTCTAATATATAAACTCTCATTTGTATCACACCATTAAGCCAGGACAATCAGTATTTTTTGACATCTAACCATCAACACATCACCTCACAGTTAAAATAGTTTTAAATAATACCATCATGTATATATAAATTATACCTTCAGTTAGAGACCTAAAATATCATTAGATTATTACTCAAAATTTACACAATCAAAGTGGAAACTGAATTTTAGTTTCTAAACATAGGTTTAACCTTTAAATATCCTGAATAAACTTAGCCTTCATCCTTAAAACTTCAAATTAGCAAACAAGGCACAATATAATATATGCTGTGGCATAGGTCTTCTGTGAATAGCTGGGATCTTCAACTGTTTCAGCTGCAATACAAGCCATTGAGGTTTGGCCAATACAAGCCAATTTGAATAATCAATATGACAACCTTATTTTTCTAATGCAAACAGGATTGATACAGTAAGGTGTCTTGCTGCCATATCACAGTCATGGCCTCTTTTAACCCCTAATTAGATTGAAGCGATTATCCCTGCTCTTCCTTACAAGTGTACAGCTTGGATAAGGGATGACAAAAGCTATCTGCCACTTATTCAGCCTTTGCAGACAGCAAGTTATCCAGGGAGACAGAGAATAAGATCAACAAACAATTGTTATTCATATCATCATCCAAGTGTTAAGATAGTCACAGTTTCTATACATGCAGAATGAATATAGCCCAGAGCATGAGGTAACTGCAGGCAGCTTAAGAACATCAAGGTTATACAGATGGAAATTCATGGTGATGTTCGGGAATTATGTCTAAATCAAACTCATCTGCACAAAAACAAATGATCAGGGATTTGTCTTTTGTATATAATATATAGAGTTTATTATGTTTCTCCTCATGAATTCTTTAAAGCTAAATTTTCATATTGATTTTTCTAAATACACAGCATTTATCATGAAGAGAATATGAAAATTCATAGTTTTCAGAAACAAATGCCTTAGGAGTCAATTCAAATACCTTAAATCCTAAATAGTAAGCTTCTTTTCATTATGACACTGCAACATTTCTATTAAATTTTTATAATCAAGTTAAATCCTATTAACACAGTTGATTTAAAATTTTTTTCTTAGTTTACTCATAACAATTAGATAGTTATATCTTGGTATAATTTCTGGCCCATTACCATCACAGTAACTGCAATCACTAGAACATATTCATGTGTAATTGCAAAGATTCCAAACCCACAGCTTCATAGATTCCAAACCCACAGCTTCATAGTACCATGAACAAAACTAGGCAAAACAAAAACAAAGCATGAAAGACTGGCTTGCTGATGAGAAAAGTCTTTAGTTATTCTAAAAGATGATGAAGTCACCATGGAAGACAAAGGATGCTAAAAAGAATCCTCACTTGTAAGAGTCAGTATGTATGTCCCTTACGAGGTCATAATCACTTTGATGAAACAAAAACACTGGGAAAGGAATAATCTATGAATTTTATTTCTCACTTATGCTTTTCAACCATAGTTCTATCCTTCAAAACAAGTGGCTAAGACTAATACATTGTTTGGCTGAAATTCAGGACAAAACTCCAAACTTTAGACAATGCCTATCTTCACTGTTAGCAAAACCTTGCCACACAACTGACTAGTATAAAGCCATGAGTTATAGAGCCCAGACTCTTAGGAAAAGTGTGATTACTTGGCTACAGAGTGGGAAATTTTGCCAGGCTGTATCATGAAGTTTATGACAGCTATCTCCCTGAGAAGTGTAAGATTGCCTAAACTGTGTGTCTTCTGATATAACTGAAACATGACTTCATTCTTAAAATGGAATTCTGACACAAGTCATGGGGTAAGCATTGTGAAACAAGTGTGGACGCACTTTTGCCCACATCTGGAGCACCATCCTTTGATGAAGAAACCCAAGTTTCGCAAGCTCCATGAGTAAATACAGCCACCATGCTCAGATACAGGATGTGTTTGCATGTGTGTGCATGCATGCACACAGACAGGATTACAGTCAACAATTTTATAAATAATAAGCTTTGTGTATAATATGCCCAAATAAAGTTTATTTTTATGGAATGAAATAAGAAAGTCACAAAACAGACATATTTTCTATTAAATATGCTAAACTTAACTATAGTTTATTTACACTGAATGTTAAAATTTGAGCAGACATGACTTTGTTTCTCTAACATATTAATGATCTTTAAGAATATACATAATCCTAAAAGTAAACACAAATTATAATTTAGACAGTAGTTTAAAGGATAAAATGAAACATGATAAAATACATAGTGAAAAGGCACAGCAAACATATAGAGGGCTATTTCAATTAATGCACTTTCTGTTCATGAAAACGTAAAACATCAGGGTTAAAAGTAAAACCAAGTAAGAAAGATGGAATAATTAGTGACATTTTCACTATGGTAAAGAACAGTCTTACTCCTACTGTCATATTCTAACCAGTCTTTTTTTTTTTAATGTCGTTTTCCCCACTGTTTAACTTTCTTTGTTGTTTTACTCAGTTATCTATCATATAATTCCTACTATCTTTTATTAAAGCATGAATAATTTGAGCAATGGCAATTGGAAAATTAAGTGGCAAATGAAACTACTGAGTTTTAAACTTTTTCAGTAGTCTAATTTTCTAGAAAACTCCACTGTCGGTGAAGTTCAGCAGTATTGTGTGTGTGTGTGTGTGTGTGTGTGTGTATGTGTGTGTGTGTGTGTGTGTGTATAGGACACAATTGGGCTTTGCTTTTATTAAAGTCAGTACAATATTCTATTATTTTAAAGGCATAAAAGTTAAAGATCATAAATAAAAAACCCTTAGTTTTTGTTCCATTCTAGATTTCCAGCTAAACAGTGTCTCCTTCCCTGCCACTGGCTGCCAGTAATTCATGGAAGTAGAAGATGAACACAAGCTTCGTATGCTATATATGTTCTGGGAGAAGTGCATGGCCATGGAAGTAGCTGCTGATACTCTTGTGAATAGTGGAAGGATCATGTGGTCTGAATCAGTGGCGGGAATGACAAACAAGGTTTTCCCATGAAGCAAGGTGTTTTGACCCATGGTAGAATGTGCCTGCTGTTGAGTAAAGGGCATTCTTGATATAGACCAAGGAGAACTGGAGAGAGGAGTCACAAGTCTGTCCGAGGATACAACATGGATGCTAATCAGAGTGTTCTCATCTTGGTTATTGTTTTTTAAAAAAAAAAAAAAAAAAAAAGGAGAGAAGGACATTCCTGAACTGACAGATACTACTATTCCCTTGTAGATTGGGACCTAAAAGAGCTAGCAGAATCTGAAAGCTTTTAATCTCTCTAAAGAAGATGATGTCCGCCAATATGTTGTAAGAAAGCCTTTAAGCAAAGAAGGTAAGAAAGTCCAGGGAGAAGGCGCATGTGGCTTGTTACTCCACATGTCCTGCAACACAAAAGCTGTTGAATTGCTCTGAAGAAACAATGAACAAAGAAAAACAAGGAGGAGGCTGCAGAATATGTTAAACTTTTGGCCAAAAAAATGAAGGAAGCCAAAGAAAGGCACCAGGAGCAGATCGCCAAGATATGTACGCTATCCTTGCTGAGAGTTTCTACTTTTAAGTTTGAGTCCAGTCTCAAAGAAACTAACCAACCAACCAAACAAACAAAACTTCACAATCTGGATAAGCATAAGGAAGTATTAGACAAATTCAACTTAATAAACTGTATAAAGCAACTGGCCTGTGCATGTTTAAGGTAAGAAAAGACAACAAAACAAAATACCAACCAAACAAACAAACATAACTGAACAACTTTCACATTAAATAAGAGTAAAGAGACATGACAGTAGGTCCATTAACATGATCTTGGACAGGATCTCAAATGAAGGTAGGGTCGATAGACATACAATTATGAATAGCACTTAAATATGGGTTGCAGAATGGTACGATGTTGAATAATATCGTAGAGATGTCACATTAGTTGATTTTGATTATTATATTATTGATATTTTTTAAATGTTATTTATAAAAATGCAAGGAAACAGCTCAGAATAGAGAAGTTTACTCTGTATGTGAGTATGTGTATACCTATCTGCACACACTAAGACAAAAAGAAACAAATATAGAAATTTGATAATGCTAAGAGAAAAGAAACAAAATTACTGTCCTGGTGTACACTAGAGTCATTTTGGAAGGAGGAACCTCAATTGAAAAAATTCTACTACTAGGCTGGCTTGTGGGCAAACCTGTGATTCATTTTCTTGATTGACAATTGATATAAGAGGGCCCAGATCACAGTGAGCAATGTCACTCCTAGACTGGTGGTCCTGGGTACTATATGAAAGCAGGCTAAGCAAGCCTTGAGAAGTAAGCTAGTAAGCTGTACTAGACCTTAGCCTCTGGATCAGATCAGTTCCTGCCTCCAGGTTCCTGTCCTGATTCAGTTCCAGCCTTGCCTTCCGTCAGTGATGGACTAGTACCTAGATCTGTAAGATAAAACCTTTTCTCCCGAAGATGCTTTTGGTCACTGTAGTTTATCAGAACAATAGAAAACCTAGGTCAACAGATGAATTTTTTTATTTTTAATGCTGTGTATGTACACATGGTGTTCTGTTCTATAGCTAAGAATGAAATTTTGTCTTGTACAGAAAAATAGATATGAGTGGAGAGCAACACATTAAGCAAAATTCAGAACCAGAAAGTCAAATACCATGCTTCTCTCATATGAACCTTTGACCTCATATCACACACACACACACACACACACACACACACACACACACACACATTGATTTACTTACATTAAAATGACTTTATGAAATCTAAGTGATGCATGGCAAGAAAAAAAGAAAATTGGACATATAATGATATTTTTTAGAACTAAGGAAGGATAATGTGATCTTTGTTCAAAAATTAATTCTTTATTCAATAACTAAGGACTAGAACCAAAGTCATATAATACACACCATTTATTATCTACAGTGCTAATAAAACCTTCAGGGCTGTTGGAAATTGATTGGGTGAGTAAAATACAAGTCTTAGTAATTATAATGGTTTTAGCCCTCCAAAGCTAAACTAAACCCAACAATACACTTTCAAGTTGAATTCTGTTAGTATCTCTCTCCAGTTAAAATGATAACTAAATATCTTTAAATTAATAATTTCTGCTGACACAGACAATGAAGAAACAAAAATATATATCACTGCCCAATTGTCATATTTCTCAATCTCCGGGACTCCTGACACAAAATCCTAAAAGTATTTTAATTACTCAAATGTACATTTCACTATCGTCATCATTTTGGCTTTACTATGTACACATATACAAGTATAGACATAAATAATGTTATAGACACCGTAAGTATCAGTCATGCTCAGAGAGGGTACACAAAGAGAAGGAATATAAGATGAAGAAATAATAAAAGGTTTGCAATGAAAACATGTAGAGAAAGGTAAACTTGGCATTCAGGGCACTTGTAATAAAGGTGATAATTGCATTCCTGGTGCCCGTGGTGACTAGAAGAGGACATTGGATTCCCCTGGGACCAGGGTAACAGACAGTAGTGAGACCATCTAAGTGCAGAGAATCAAACCCAAGTCTTTTGAAAGTGCACGCTCTTAACTGCTAAGCTATTCCTTCGGTCCCAAGAAAGGAGTTACTAAGTCAAGTATTTTAGCATGGTATTACTATGGGCAAAGCTTTAAGTAATATCATCTATCAACTACCACAGTTTAAATCAGAACACTTCCATGAGTTTATATTTGGGCAACTTCTACCCCAAATGCCATCAGTGCTTAATGTCTTACAGAGCTTTCTGGCAGCTGCATCTCACTGTCACTGAGTACAAAACTCCATACTGCTAACCTCAAAATGATCATAATGCAAAAAAAAAAAAAAAGTATGGTTTTTACTGAATGTAACTCCCTTGCACATCATAAATTTTTAAAGATGTAAGTTGAACTACAACAAGTCAAGGACTGACTATAAGGTGGTTCACACCTCTCTGACTGAATCTTGGGTCCATCCTTACTTTAAATATAGCCATTAGACTTCTTGGAGCAATCTGTGTGCAGTGGGTAGTTTGGTATGGACACAAGTGTACATACAGCACGAGTGGGGAGGCCCAACAACAACTTTATGGTTCAGAAAACAAACTTCATAGCTGGGCAGCCAGCACTTTTACTGCTGAGCTATAATACAAGCTCCAGCTCCTATTTTTAATGTTTAATTTCAGTGAGTTTTAAAAGGACTTTAGGAACTCTCAGAGGGTTTTATCACAGTTCAGCACCCTAATCCCAATTTTTTTCTACTAAAGATATTTTTTCCTCACAACTCTTTAGGATAAATTTATGCAAAGCAAATGCTCTGACAACTCACCAGCTCACCTGTAATAATTCTATCATAATCCATCCAAGTGCCTTTGAATAGCCTCTGAGTCAAAAAAAAAAAAAGTGTAAATCTTTTTGATCAAAACAATGAAACCCCTTTGGCCCTGGGAAGCAATTACTGAAATACCAGTGATGAAAGGGAAGGGAAGTTAATCAGGTACCAAGAGGCAGTGAGTTTGGTGGAAAACACAGCAATTGGCTGAATGGGCATGTTTTGGTTAGTATATTTACTTGTTATATGTGCTTAGTTATAATGTTGAGATACAAAATCTCTATGTAGAAAAAATATTTCTGCCTTCAATAAGATATGACTACAACTTAATATGTCAAAAGTCTTACCCTGCTTCGCTAGGTTGGGAAAATGTTTCGCCTAACAACTGGTGTCCTCAGTTCACTTATCTTCAAAGCTAGCCTGGCCCCCTGAAGCTATATATCTACCATAACAATAGATAATTTCTCTTGTTGTACTGAGGTATGTTTCTATTATTAAAAGAAGAAAGTCTGGTGAAGGTAAGAAGAAAGAGTAGAAAAAAAAATCACATGAAGACAAGTACTTCAAAACTTAATAGGACTCAACATGCTATTCCACAGATACTTGGTTGGGCAAGTTCACTACTACTCTTTTCCCAGCAGCTAGAATATGGACACAAATTAAGTGTTTTGAACATGACAAATGGATAATGAAAATATGTTACATATACATGTATACACACACACACACACACATATATACACACACAAACATATACACATATATACATGGATATTATAGAATGGTAGTCAGCTGTAAAGAAAAAAGAAATCATGAAGTTTGTAGATAAAGAGATAGAAGTAGAAAAAAAGTTGTACTGAGAGAAATAACCTGAACTCAGAAAGACAAATGTCACATGTTCTATCTCATCTGAAGTCCCTAGCTCCAAATCTTTAGATGTGAGTATAGGACCTTTATTAACTGCATAAACAAGAAAATTAAAACAAACCATGGTGGGGGCAAGGAACAATAGAATAGAATAATATGTTATAAATGATCTAAAGGCCCAAATAGGAAAAACAGTGGGCTTTAATTAGGGAGGGGAGATAAAGGCAAAATAACAGAATGTCTGAGAAAGTCACAAGGAATCATAGTATTAACTACCTACATAAAATACCAATAATGCATGTAAGTGTGTACATGTATTACATGTACATATATAGTTTAAATAAAATTTCCCATCTGAGCTGGTAATGTTGCCCCCCTAGAGCCATAGACTAATAAAACCCCTACACTAGGCATAAAAAGCCTACTTTTTAATTGTTGGTTGGGAATGTCCAAGAGATCCCTAATTGAAGACAGTTGCTCTTACCTTGGTTACCCACCCAAAGGTAGGCCCTTACAGCAGAAAATACAATGTACTTCAGACACAAGACCCACACTGGACATGACATGAAATACCAGGTACAAGAATGCACAATGCAAATTTCTAAAAGAAGGAAGCAATCAGCAGTTCTGCCCAGTTATAAAGCCCATGATCCACAACAATGGCCAGCTTGGCAAGATAACCCTAAGGATGCAGAGGTAGCATATGTATTTTGGTGATAACCAAGAGCTCTATAATTGTTTTAAGGCTCACTCAACAAGTCCATGCCTGGGACTGGAAACATAGTCAGCTGACCAGGGCTAGTGAAGTTATGGATCTTGAAGGAAAACCAACAACTGCCATTTTACTCAACCAGCACATTACCTAACTACATTCTAGACATTTATCCCTTTACATGAAGATAAAACTCACCCCTCATTACGGAAACTGCTTTTACATAAAACTACATCTGATCAAAGTGCACAGCTATGAAGCCCAGTTCCAACTGATACATATACAACACAACTTCTGCACCTAAGTCTCAGGGATCATTGAGGAAGAAGGGGCAGAACGATTGTCAGACCTAGAAGAACAGGAAACTTGTTGGAAAACTGTGTCTCCTCGAAATGATAGAGAAGCTACATCCATGAATTCTCACCAATCTGACTACCTGAACAAGGACAATACTAGTAACCTGTAAGTGGGAAAATTTCACAAGGCCTCAACCCCAGACAAAGAACTACAGGCAACTAAGAAATGCTGAGAACAGAAGAAATAGTCTTCCCCAGGAAAGATCCATACAACTGGTTATGCAATAGCAAATGGTCAACTCTGAATATAAACATACAAGAAACACTATAAAAACAGATCAAGTTATAGTTATACATTTAGCAACACACACACACACACACACTAACAATTAAAGAAAATGAGTTCTAGAATTGAAAAAGATTGGGGGTACATGGGAGGGGATGGAAAGAGGAAAGCGTAGGTAGAAATGATGTAATTATATATAATTTCAAGAAAAAAAATTAAAAACATAGTGGGAAAGAGAATCAAACAGATTAAATTAGGGAAGTTTCTACTTTCTTCCATAGTGAAAGCAAAGAAAGAAGCTTATCATAAATAATTTCCCAGTTTAAAAAAATATAAAGTTCCTCTTTTTTCTTCTACTCACATTTTAAAGCATTTACTACGTCAAGAAGGATACCCTTTCTCTGTTTTTCAGTGTTTAAATGTTAGTTGATGGCTGGCAAGCTGGCTCAGTGGATAAAGGGATTTACGTAGAAACCTGGCTAACTGAGTATGATCACCAGGAAACACTGTGGAAGGATAAAATCAACTCCTTTTCACAGGTTATCCTCTAACCTACACACAGGTGGTGCAATGCACACCTGCACCACACACACACACTTTTAGTTAGTTTTTATATTCTTCCTTGGAAGTTAACACCTGCCATGTGATGGAACCTATATATTCACACTGTAGATAGAAATAACTTATATACTGAAAGTACTAGCAGGCCACAGGGCAGCTGAACACATTTACTTCTTAGCAGTTAAAATGATGAGGCCTTTGACTACAGAAGCATGTGCATGAATATATCTTTAAATAAAATTTTGCCAATTACCTTTATTTCTGGTTCCTTGTTTTAAACTCTGCCTGTATTGTGATGACAGGCCTAAAATCTTCTGTCTAATTTTAAATTTCAGAACATTTATCCTGAGGAAATAAGAAAGAAAAGTGAGTATGAATTTAGCCATTCTCTATTCCAAAATAAGAAGGCACCTTAGGAGATGCCATCAGCATAACAATCGGGTTGAAAAGGTGACACACAACTGTACAGAAATCTACTAGACCTCAGCCTAGAGAAAGTGTAGAAGGGAAGGTGGTAGATTCAATTACCAGATCTCCACACCTCCAAAGCAAAACCAGGAGAAGAGGAGTCATTAAGAGAGTAGTGGAAATCAGGAGAGGAAGGAATGTCAGCAAATAGGAAGGAGGGAATCAGGAAGTGACTGACTAGCATAGATCACTTGACTGACAGCAGATTTACTGGTGTGGTAAGAACAGAATTTCATATGTGTTAAAACACAGATAGGAGATGAAGAGGATAAATAAAGAAAATCAACCTATTGAAATAGGGATGTCAACATGTAGAAGAATGCAAGTAGATCCATATCTATCACCATGCTCAAAACTCAAGTCCAAATGGATCGAAGATCTCAATATAAATCCAGCCACATGGAACCTCATAGAGGAGAAAGTGGGAAGTAGCCTTGAATGCATGAGCACAGAAGAACACTTATTAAATATAACACCAGTAGCACAGATACTGAGAACAAGCATTAATAAGTGGGACTTCCTAACACTGAGAAGCTTCTATAAGGCAAAGGTCACAGTCAATAAGACAAGATGGCAGCAGGACAGGAAAAGATCTTCACTAACCCCATATCTGACAAATGACTGATCTCCAAAATATATAAAGAACTCAAGAAACAAGACATCAAAATACCAAATAATCAAATTAAAAAATGGGGTATGGATCTGAACACAGATTTCTTAACAGAAGAATCTCAAATGACCAAAAGGCACTTAAGGAGTTGCTCAACATCCTTAGTCAACACGGAATCAAAATGACTCTGAGATCCCATCTTATACCAGTCAGAATGGCTAAGATCAAAACCACCAATGACAGCTTATGCTAGAGAAGATGGGGAGTAAGAGGAACAATCCTCCATTGCTGGTGGGAGTACAAACTTATACAGCCACGTTGGAAATCAGTATGGCAGTTCTTCAGAAAAATGGGCATCAATTTACCTCAAGACCCAGAAATACCACTCTTGGACATATATCCAAAATATGGATGTTATACAAGGACATTAGCTCAGCTGTGTTCACAGGAACATTATTCATAATAGCCAGAGCCTGGAGACAACCTAGATGCTCCTCAACCGATGAATAGATAAAGAAAATGTAGTACATTTACACAATGGAGTTATTACTCAGTGGTTAAAAAATGGCATAATGAAATTTGCAGGCAAATGGATGGGACTAAAAAAAAAAAAAAAAAAAAAAAAAAAAAAAAAAAACATCCTGAATGAGGTAACACAGACCCAGAAAAACAAGTATGTTATATACTCACTCATAAGAGCATAATAGATGTAAAGCAAAGGATAATGAGCCTATAGTTCATGACCCAGAGAAGCTAGGTAACGAGAATTCTGAGACAGTACATTGATCCCCCTGGGAAAGGGAAATAGACAAGATCTCCTGAGAAAACTGGGAGTGTGTGTGTGGGGGGAGGGTAGGGAAAGTAGGAGGGGAGGGGAAGCATAGAAAGGGAAGAGGAAGGAGAACATGAGGGAATGGGATGGTAGACCAGGGAAGAACAGACGGAGAGCAAGGAAAAAAGTATCTTAATTGAGGCAGACATTATGGGGCTAGTGAGAAAGTGGCATTACAGAAATTCACAGGAATCCACAAGGATGACCCCAGCTAAGACCCTAAGCATTAGTGGAGAGGGTGCCTGAACAGACCTTCCCCTGTAATCAGATTGATGGCTACCTTAATTGCCACCATAGAACCTTCATCCAGCAACTGATGGAAGCTAATGCTGAGAGTCGCAGCTAAGCAGTGGGCGAAGCTCCCAGAGTCCAGTCAAAGACAGAGAGGAGGGATAATATAAGCAAAGGGGTCGACCATTTTGGGGGTACCGACAGAGACAGCTGACCTGAGCTAATGGGAGCTCATTAATTCTGGACTGACAGCTGGGGAACCTGCATGGGACAAAATTTAACCCTCTGGATGTGGGTGACATTTGTGTGGCTTGGGCAGTCTGTGGGGCCATTGGCAGTGAGATCAGGATTTATCTGTAGTGCTTGACTGGGTTTTTTTGGAGACCATTTTCTTTGGAGGGATACTTTGCTCAGCCTAGATATGGGGGGAGGGCCTTGGTCCTGCTTCAAAGAGATGTACCAGACTTTGTTGACTCCCATGGAAAGTCTCTGAGGAGTGGATGGGATGGGGAAAGATGGAGAGATCAGGTAGAGGGAAAGGAGTGGGGACTGGGATTGGTATGTAAAATGTTTTAAAGGAAATAAAAAATAATGTAAAAAAAGATTGGAAGTACATATAGGTGGTAATGATAATCTTGTTTGCTTTTTTTAATAGACAAAAGTTATATGCACTGACACTGTATAGCAAAATACACACACATACACACTAAGATAACTAAACTGAGGAAATGATATATTCATCATGTCATATATCTATCATTACTGTGATTAAAAATACTTAAAATCCATTCTCAAGAATTCCAATTGAATAATACATTGTTATTAATCACAGACACCATCTCAAGCTGAGCGTCTTGATTTTTAAAGAAGTGAATCTTATAGTAGATGCTAACAATAGAGGTAATTATGGTCATAACTGATAGAAGCTGAATAATGGTAATACTATTAACAAATGTCTGTTTTTTGGGGGTTTTCAAGACAAGATTTCTCTATGAAGCCCTGCCTGTCCTGGAGCTTGCTACGTAGAACAGGCTGGCTTTGAAATTAGATATCTGCCTGCTCTGTTCCCCAAATATCTGGATATTTTTATAAGACCATATGATGTCCCAATTGTAAATGAGAATACCAATTCATCTAATATAATAAATACTAACTTACAGGCACACCCAACCTTGTAATTTTCCTCAAAGGACAATGGTTTTTGAAACTTTCAGGAAGATGTTAAGTAATAGCAGTTTTAAACAAATTTTCTATGATACATGTAGAACAGTCAAAGACTGAAACTGATAGAGTAAAAACTAGATAAATTAAGTTCTTTCTACCACTTTTGATATATTTGAATATTTTTATAATACAGCAGCTTTTAAAGAAATTAATTATGTAGAATATGGGTTAGTGACAACAGTCCTCAGAATCTGGGGTTTGGTTTTGGTTTTTAATTAAGCATGGGCATCCACATGTTGAAAGTGCAAAGTTGCATAAGGTAAAGCTATAAACCTGAGTGAATCACATACTGTATGAAACCTGTCTTAGTGGGGACCCTGTGACTCATTTAAAACAAAGAAGCTGGAGTCTGCTTTAGAACAATATGCTGAAGAGTAAGGATTACTAAATGACTTACAACTCACAAATTCCTGGTGTAGGATGAATCCTAACAGCAACACTAGGAAATGGGTTTCAACAAATAGTCTATCTTATATTATAAGCTTAATGGAATATCAGCAATGGCAGCATTAGAAAGTGAAAGCTAATGAAAATAGGACAAGCCATCAGCATACAGCTCATTGTATCCTTCTCTCTAATAGCAAATCCGATGACTGAGATGTGTTAACTGGAAAACAAACAAAAACCCAATCGCTTGCAAGCCTAGAAAAGTATCACTTGACAAAGTTATTAGAGAATATTTTGCTGAGAAATTCAATAAAGTACATTAAGGAAACCGTTTCTTTTATAAGAAAAAAAAAAAGAGGAATCATGTTATTTCTTCTTGTCTTTTACTGTAGGAGAAAACCTTGATTATCTAAATAGTTTTTATTTTCCATGTGTAATATCACAAGAAGACAACTGAAAGATTAGAGGAATAAAAATATTCTTTCTCTAATATTGCCTTCCCTCTTTATGACAGTCAAAGAATATCATAAACACTGCATACTACCAAATATGCAGAAATCAATGCTTTTCACAAACGGTTGTCTACCTGTAAATACAGCCTTTAATATTTAACCCTCATTTATTTGATATCACGACCAATATTTTTCTAAAAAGTAAATGTCAGTGTTTTTTGCTATAGTTTTACCACAGCAAAGGCAGAATCCATGTTTAGATGATTACTGTATATTTTGACTTACTAATCTGCAGGGTGTCTGTGTGGTACTCCAACTACTAAAAGCCAGTAAAGAGATTACAGCTCACACTAACTGGATTTTCACAGTTTCCTATCATTCAGCTTGGATTCCTCATAGGAAGATTAAAAGAAGCAAGGCAAGCAATAGTCTTATAAAAGTACAAGATAACCATTCTTAAAAAAAAGAAAGATATAAATAAGTGTCTTTTATGATCCAAAGAACAACACAATTACACAAGGAAGTAATCGCATGAAAACTTTAAATGTATAATAAACTTATGTATATAGAGATAAATGGTATTGGCTTATAATGAATATAAATCGAGAAATTAACACTACCAGGGAGAATTGCACTTTTTTTATACTGAAATTTATCTTATAAGACATACTATTTCAGTTCAAAGATGTCTAGGTCTGGCATCAGCCCAGAATTGGAATGTGCAGGTTATCACTGAGTCTAATCCCCTACTGTGTATGGCAGATAGATTGAATTCAAGGAACTCAAGTTGTCTTTTAGAAGGCAACTATTGGCCAATTACCAAAATAACTTGACATATATCATTCTCTACTAGTCCCCTATCTTCTCTTCTTTCAAATGACTAAATGGCTTCCCAATACAAACTCTTCCATATACATCATCTCCTCTATTACATATATAATCCTGTGAAGTAGTTATGTTTACTGGGGCCACTTTCCAAAAGGAAAAGAAGAAGGCAGACAGATTAACTTGCCAGAGATCACTCCACTAGTAAATGAAAGAATGAACCTGGATCCAGGCCTTTAAGACACTTCAAGAGCTATTAATAATCAAGATGTGACAATACGCTTCTGTTTTAACTCCTGTCACTTAATACATGGACAAACCCTCTTGGTTTATACTCTGTCTCACATATAACATTTAAACAGTTCTCAACCCTACACCCTGAGTGCCTCTATGTTATCATCCTGTATTCAATAACTGGCTTGGTTCCACCAAACATTCCTTCATGCTCAGCTATCGGAAAGACTTTGTCACTACTCTCAACACTACTTATTCCAACACTCTTCAGTGGTTTCAGGGCCACCAATGCCTTCCCCTTAGTGCTGTTTCCTTAGGATAAACCCTCTCAATCAAAACTCTGGTAGGACTTCCTATATCTTCCTTTTATTTTATTTTATTTTTTAACCACAATGAACTAAAGATCTCAAAAAAATACACCTTAAAAATATATCATTGTATTTGCTTATAGTTTTATGAAAAGAACACTGTGAAAAATGGCTAATACATAAATAAGAGTACCCGATTTTAGGAAGTGATTTGGCAGACAAGGCTCTATTGTACATATGCTTCCATAAAATACTATATAAGAATGTCAGTGACTCAGAAAGGACAGGAGAGGAGAGGGAGAAACAGAGGAAAAAAGAAAGCAGAAAGGGGAAAGGGAAGAACCAACAATGCTTGATATCTCCTCTTGTTTCCAGAGGAACCTTCTTGGTGATCAGTATTTAACAATGAAATAGTAATTTCACCTAAAGTGTGCATGGGGGGGTATTATAAAAGGATTTTCATACCTTCCCTTGACTTTGCTTGCTTTAATTTTGTTTTTGCGTTTCCCTTTCCTAGTTCTTTTTTCTACCTAGCTCTTCTATGTTCTTCCAGATAGCTTGGTAGTCAAAACTTCAAGAAAACTTTGTCTGGTTATCTAATCTGGGGTTAGCTGTCTGTGCCTTCAACATGCATTCCTAATATAATAGACATCTCCGTCACAGTATTCACACTACATTGTTTCATTATTAGTGTGCCTGACTCTAACTAGATGGATGTTTCTTAAGATCAAAGACCGTGTCTTATTCATCTTTGCAATCTCCAGTAAGAACAATAGTACCAGACTTGTTTTAACAGCATCCAAAGTAATCCATAGCACAATGCACTTATCTGTGTTGTGGCCCAAGGATCAGATCCTGTAGTGACTGTGATTTAATCGTGCCATATGGGAAATGTTACTTTGGCCACTAAAGCCTTCCTGTTTTCAAGCCTCTATAATTCTCTATTTCTGAGTAAAATACCTAAAAATTTAAAAACAGAGAAGACTTGAAAATCTGACTCCAGAGTAGAACTCTTCTGACTCCTACACATGTGTGCATGCACTCATGTGTGCGTGTGTGTTTGTGTGTGTGTGTGTGTGTCTTTCTGCTTACTTTATTGCCCCTCTTGAATGTTCTAAAGGTTCTAGAAATTCAGCATGTGAAAGATAAAAATATGATCTTGCCCCTTACATGATCTTTCTTCCAAAGTAAATTTAGCCCAGGAAAAAGTAACACCATTATTCTAGGGATATGGATCAGAAATCGAACAACTATCCTGAATAACATCAACTGATGGCCATTGATGTTTCTAGCCCACATATTGAAGTATCCGATTCAAATCTCTAGGCCATGCTACTTTTACATTTCTCCCTGATTACTGTGCTACTTATCTGGCTTCTTCTCACTACTCTTGTCTCTCTGTAATTTGTATTCCACAGTACAGCTGGAGTGATCTTTTCAAAACACTAATCTTATCATGTCACCCATCAGATTAAAACATTTCAAAGGTATCCTGTTACTCTCAGGATAGAAAACAAAATCCTTAACCTGGTTTACAAGACCTGGCAGAGGTAAACCCCTATCTGTTTCTCTGACCCCATTGCAAACTGTGATTTCCCTTTTTGATTATTTTCTGTCCCCTATGAATATATGTCTCCAGCTAATCCCAGCAAAGCCTTTGTGTGTGTGTGTGTGTGTGTGTGTGTGTTTGTGTGTGTGTGTGTGTTTCATCTGTATGCAATTTTAAGCCTACTCTCTTTCTCTCTCTCTCTCTCTCTCCTATAGAAAACACATGGCTTCAAAGTATAGTTCTGTGGACATATAAGGAGCCATTCCTTAATCCTGTACTTAGAGAAAGTACAAGGATATATTGTTAAGCAGGAGAGAAAAGTGTGAAGATGTGATGCTTCCTATAGTTTTAGACAAGAGTAGGGTATGCTAATTGTAAATTTTCTGCATGTGACACTGAATAACAGTCATACATATCTATTCATATAAGTAGACCATTAGGATTGTTAAACTCTATGGTAGATGGCATCATTTTATTTGCCTTTTCAATTTCACTATTCCATGATGACCTAAACAGACATGAAGTATGACAAATATGGGACTTTGTTGGACCCTTTGTGACTAAATAAAAACTAAACTTTGTGACTAAAGAAAAAAGAAAGAAAATAAACAGGTAACCAAAAGAGAAAAACCAGAATTTTAAAAAAATTTTAAACAACCAAAAACATACAAGAAACACAAAACCATAAAATCACAAAATCAGAAACCATAATATATAAGAAAAAGATGGTTAAGACAACTGCCCTAACAAAGCAATATGAAACAAAAAAAAATCTATAAAAATACCATTGAATTCATTTTGTGGTTGTTATCTACAGATGGCCTACCCTTAAGAATGGTTTGGATACTGTGGTGGTTTGAATGCAATTGGGCCCCATAAGCTCTTAGGGAATGGGACTACTAAGAGGTAAGATTTGCTGGAGTGGGTGTGGCCTTGTTAGAGGAAGTGTGTCACTGTAGGGGCTGGCTTTGAGGTTTGCTATGTTCAGGATACAACTCAATGTTTCAGTTCACTTCCTGTTGCCTGCAAGATGTAGCACTCACAGCTATTTCTCCAGCACTATGCCTGCCTTCACATCACCATGCCCCATTATAATGATGACGGACTGAACCTCTGAACTCTAAGTGAGCCTTATCAATTAAATGTTTTCCTTTATAAAACACCGAAGACAGTTTATGCTGGAGAGGATGTGGAGAAAGGGACACACTCCTCCACTGCTGGTGGAGGAACAAACTGGTATAGCTATTTTGGAAAACAGTATGGCGATTCCTCAGGAAAATGGGAATTAGTCTACCTCAAGACCCTGTAATTCAACTCTTAGGCATATACCCAAAAGATGCACATTCACACAACTATGTTCATAGCAACATTATTTGTAATAGGCACAACCTGGAAGCAACCTAGATGACCCTTACCTAAAGAATGGATTGAGAAAATGTGGTACATTTACACAATGGAGTACTACTCAGCAGAAAAACACAATTGGCAAGGAAGTGGATGGAACTAGAAGAAACCATCCTGAGTGAGGTAACCCAGTCACAAAAAAGACAAACATGGTATGTACTCACTCATACATGGATTATAGACATAGAGTAAAGGATTACCAGCCTACAATTCACACCACCAGAAAAGCTAGAAAACAAGGAAGACCCTAAGAGACATACATGGTCCCCTTGAGAAGGGGAAAGAGACAAGATCTCCCAAGCAAATAGGGAGCATGGAGGGTAGGAAGAGGGAGTTAGGAGAAAGAGAAGGAGAGAGGTGGGCATGAGGGAGCAGGAAGATTGAGACAGGGAAAGAATAGAGGAGAACAAGAAAAGAGATATCATAATAGAAAGAGCCATTATAGATTTTAGGAGAAATCTGGCATGAGGGAAATGCCCAGAGATCTATAAGGGTGAACCCAACTAACAATCTAAGCAATAGTGGAGAGGCTCCCTTTAATGCTCTTTCATGATAATGAGATAGATGACTACCTTATATGACATCCTAGAGCAGACACCCATAGCTAAACACTGAGCTGAACTCCTGAAATCCAGTTGCAAAGAGGGAGGAGTGATGAGCAAAGGGGTCAAGTACAGGCTGGAGAAACCCATACAATCAGATGACCTGAACAGGGAGGGCTCATTCACCCCAATCTGATAACTGGGAAACCAGAATAGGACTAACCCAGACCTCCTGAATGTGGGTGTTAGTTAGGAGGACTGGGGCCTCTAGTAATGCATCAGTATTTATCCCTATGGTAAGAATGGACTTTGGGAGCCCTTCCCACATAGAGGAATACTTTCTCAGTCTAGACACAGGGGGGAAAGCCTAGGCTCTGCACCAAATGACATGACAGACTTTGAAGATTCCCAATGGAAGGCCTCACACTCCCTGGGGAGCAGAAAGGGGGATGGATGGTCTGGGGTTTGATGGGGGTGATAGGGGAGGATAGGAGGGCGAGGGAACTTGGATTGGCATGTAAAATAACCTTGTTTCAAATTTAAATAAAAAAGAAAAAATTAAAAAAAAGATGGAAAAAATAGACCATTAAAAATAAAGTTGCTGTTGACATGGTGTTTCTTGACAACAAAAGAAGCTTGAGCTAAGACAGAAGTTAGTACTAGGTGTATTGCTGTGCTCTACTCACCATGTTTTTGTTTGAAGAAATATGAATCTTGGGACTGTGGATTAGAAGAGTAGAAACATGGAAGACAGAGTGTTGTTGAATATTATTTGATGAATTGTGGGAGGCTTACTCAAGATGTTACAGAGAAGAATTTTAGTAATTTGCCTAGAGATCATTATTGTGATATTTTGGTGAAAACAGTAATCTGCTTTTTGCCCTTGTCAAAAAAGTTTGCCTAAGGCTAAAGTGAAGAGGAAATCTCAAAACAGCCTCATATATATTCAGTTGAACAGTTATTAATAGTATCTTTAATGAAGATTTATAATGAAAAAGGAGTAAGCTAAGCAGGGCAAATTACAAAATGTAAAATTTAAGGAAAAGGGAACACCAAAAAGTAGATTCGATCAAAGTCCTATGTTCAAGGAGATAAACAGATTAAGAAATGTAATAAAGGGAGTGATGCACACAAGGCAAACTCCCATGCAGCTAGATTTCCAACTTGTAAAAAGAAAATAAAAGCTTAGAGCCAGGTGTGATTGTGCATGCCTTTAATCCCAGCACTGGGAAAGCAGAAAAGGTCCCAAGATCAGACAACATAATCACTCCAATCTCAGGCCACACTGGAAAACTCCCCCCCTCCCCAACACTCTATTGCAGCCTGCTCCTGCTCAGTTCTTTGCTCCCTCTCACCTGTGCAGAGGCAGCCACCCTCTTGTATATTTCCCAATAAATCTCTTGTGTGAGGTTTGTTATGTGGTATGACTTTGTGGTATTCTTTGGCTTCTGACTACCAGGATACCTTTCCCATCTTTGCTGTAACATTTACAGTTTTGGACTCATGTAGATATGAATGAAGATTTCAGGACAGAGAGACAATGAACTATGTACACCACAAAAATGAGCTATATATACCAGAAAGTGAAGCATTGTTTCAGAAACATATAACAGCAAAAGGAAGAGAAGGGTCTTATTATTATTTTTTTTTAAATGATAAATGGTGGAGCCTTAAAGAAATGTGTCTTAATTTACTTTATACAATAACAAGAAAGAATAAGAAATTTGTTCTCCTGATGCTCTGGTATGTGGGAATAAGATGAAATTCCTATTCTAGTAACTGTAATCAACAAACTTTGGACCAACCCTCTCTCACTATGACATCCTGGAGATTGACTAATTCCTTATTAGAAATGCTAGAGAACAGAAGTGTTTTTGAATGCTTATTTTAGAATATTTACGTATTTATAGGAAAATATCTTATATATCATTATTAATTTACCTTCATTTTGACTACAATTAGCCCCATCAAATGAGATGTACAACTTTCTATTTGTGGCATCAAGGTAAGTACTCAAAAACGTTCAGAACTTGGAGTGTTTTAGCTTGAGATTTTCAGACTAGAAAAATGTTGATGGTGGAAAAAAAAAAAAAAAACAGGACTTCAACTGCTGAAACTAGATTACATTTATTCTAAATTATACTCAGAGGCAAGAGAAATAAATCCACTGAGCTATAGTCAATTAAGTTACAGTTTATAAAAATAATTGAGTAAAAAGGAATACAATGAAATTTAGAATGGGAAGACAAAAGGAAATCATAAAAAGAACATAAAATATCCATTGAAACTGAAAACTGTAAGAGGGAAAAATATAAAACATTGTAGTGCAGGAAAGGAAGAACTTAACATAAATAGTGAACTACAGCTCACATAATAAAGGAGATTAGCAGAAAATCAGTGAACTGAAAGCAAGACACACATATACAATTATAGTGGAACTAAACAGAAGATATGGTAAATATATTAAAGCTAGTAAAAGGAACTAGTATGAAGAAAAGCAACCGAATTACTTCTGACACATATACAATTATAGTGGAACTAAACAGAAGATATGGTAAATATATTAAAGCTAGTAAAAGGAACTAGTATGAAGAAAAGCAACCAAATTACTTTTGAAGCAGCTATATGCTTATAGCCTGCACTCAAGTAATTAAGTCAAAAAATACAAAATTATTCTTTAAAGTACTGAAACTGAAAAAAAATTCTGTCGACATATAATTAATTACATACAACCAACTATCTAATAATACAATAGGATGTGTAGATGACTCAGTGAGTAGAGAGCACTTGCAGCCTAGGACTGGATACTTATGTTCGACTCTCTAGAAATTATTTAAAAGTTCAAGGCCAGTTAGTTGTGTGTAACCTGTAATTGAAATGTTACTACCTCAAGAGACAGAAAAATCCCTGGAAGCTTGTGAACAACATATAGCTTGCTTTACAAAGCAGCAAACAACAAGAAAAACCTATCTCAATGATAGTTAAAGACAAGCACCCCACTCCTCACACACACACAGCAAAAATAAAGTGAACAAAAGACATGTTCAGATAAAATTTTAAAATGTGAATTTTGAAAAATGAAAGATCTTCAGTCTACAGGAAAATAAAATAGAAAAGATGAAAGATGACAACAGATGAAGAATAATAAAAACACAGAAAAGCTAAATTACCTAAAATTTAAAAATTTCTTGGTAAATGTTAAATGTAATCTTTTAAAAATATTAAAATACACTTGTCAATTAAAACCAATAATTGTTAACATTATCCAAAAAGGTTTCCAATGTATATAAATGTAAAGCTCTATATACATAGCTCTATATACATATAATATTATTATACATTTATATGTATACACATACACATATATATAAATATATATTATAGTCATATACTGCATAATACTTCAGTAAATGACAGGAATGTACAGATGACAGCAGTACCATAAAATTACAAAAGTTCTTAGTCCATCATTGCCACTGTAAAGGCACATACATTATTCCTATGTATGCTAATGTGAACAACATACCTTACTGCCAGACATATAAAAGTATAAGATACAAACTTTTTAAATATCACTATACTTGCTAATAATAAATTGTGTTATCTACTTATGTATTTGCCTTTGTACCTCTCTCTCTTTCTTTCTCTCTTCCTTACTTCCTTTCTTTCTTTAATTTTGTTTTTTGAGACAAGGTTTCACTGTGTAACAGCTCTGGCTTCCTGGAACTTGCATTGTAGACCTAGCTGGCCTGGAACTCACAGAGATCCATCTGACTCTGCCTCCCAAGTGTTGGGACTAAAGGCATGCGCCACCACAGCCTGACTGTCCCATTATTTTAATTGTTGTTGTAAAGTATAATGGGTCTAATTATATGCTATAAAATGGTTTACTGAGCTCTACCACCAACAGCCTTATATACCTCATTTTACTACTTCTCTGGAATATGTCAGGAGGCTATGTCAGAAACTAACCAATACCATCTAGGTTTTCTCCTGGCTCATTTCCCAGAATATATATGTCATGAAGGAATGAATGAATGTATTAAGAGTTTCTAGCATAATCAATAGAGAGAACGAAAGAGAGAAGATATTGATAACAGATATATTTTAAAACATAAGGAAGGTGTGGTACCACACACAAATAATCTCAACTCTTGATGGGTGGAGGCAGGAAGATCAGGAGTCCAAGACCAGTCTGAGATACATAACTTCAAGCTCTCCTGAGATCACCACATAAGACCTTATCTCAAAAGACAGTTTTAAAGGGGAAAAAAAAAAAAAACACACAACAGAGAAATAAAAATGAAACATTATAAGCTGTTCAAACAGACCACAAAAATCTAAGAAATGGAAAACGAGAGTGATTATCAGACTGTCTTAAAAATAATATACATATCTATATACAAGAAATTAATTTCAAGCAAATTATTAAAAAGCATGATAGAAGATGGACAATGACATACATGTGTGAATTGTTTAATAAACATTGAGAGTAGCTATATTAATATCAGACAATACACATTTTGAATCAATAAAATTACTAAGGTGATGAAAAGTCAAATAACCAAAAAGCAAGTTTAAATGTATATCAGACAAATAATCTTCCCCTCTCAAAAAATAGGACTCTCAAAAATTAAAATACCTAAACCTAAAAGGAAAAGAAATATAAGGGACAAGTAGAGAATTTAACACCTCTATTAGTAACTCTTGAGAAGTACACAGAAATGAATCAAGAGATAAACAATAGAAAATACCACCAAAAGCTTGACTTGATCTGCTATTTATGTAATATATAACCCAGTTAGTGTAGAAAATATGTGGAATGTTCACTAGAACTGATCATGTCCTGATTCATAAAGGAAACCTGTGGTCATTTGTAAGAACTTGTCATACTGTTTTAATCATAATGGAATAAAACTAGAAGTCAATACTAAAGATATAAAAGGAACAGAAATTAGAAATCTAATATCTCACACCTAAATAATTTACATAATAAAAGGGAAATTACAAAGGAAACCAAAAAATATTTTAGATGGAATAACACATAAGACTATGAGAATTGTTGCAATGAAGCTAAGCTAGTGATAATTTGGGCGATGTAGCTAAAGATGTTTCTAGGAGGATATTTATATTATCAAATGCTGCTTTAGAACATAATAATGTCAAGTCAATAATCTGAGTTCCTACCTAAAGGAGCAAGAAAACAAATACAAAATAAATGAAAAATAATAAAGAGTAGAAATCTATTAAACAAATAAAAACAATAGAAAAAAATCAATAAGTCCCCAAGCACTCTAGCAATCGTTCCAAAGAAAATCAAGATAGATATGAGGACACAGTAAAAGGATACATGAAGAATACTGGGAAGTTCTCTGTAGTTTAAAAGAAATAAACCAGTTGTCTCATCATCCAAAACTGCCCACATTAACATAATCACCTGAATCAATGTTTCTAAAACAATAATTATTAAAAGAATAGATAGAATATCCTATCTATAGAAAGAGCCATACTAAGATAGTTCTATTTACTAAGCCTATGTAACATTTAAAAAGAAATTATTAATTCTAGGTAATATTTCAAGAAAATGAATATTTTTCATCTTATTGCATGAGATAAGCATTATGTTGATAAAAATGAAAATAAATAATACAAAAATAAATGAGCAAATTGAATATAACACATCAAAAGAATGTAACACAATCAAATGATGTTTATCCAGGAATTCAAATATGATTCATTATTCAAAAGTAAATTAAGATATCAAATCAGCAGTTGGGAGAAGAAAAGGTACAAATTTGTTGTTGCAAGAAGTACATTTGACATGATCAGCATCCATTATTAAAGACACATGCTCAGCAATGTCGAGCCACAAAGAAGCTTCTTCAGTGTGCATGTTATGGTCGATGTAGATCCCTTCCACAGACTCATGTTTGAACATACGGTACACTCCTGGTGGTGTTATTCTAGGATAGGTATCCTAGAAAATAGGCCTACGTAGAGGAAGGATAAACCTAATGCCTAGTTCTCTTTCTCCCTCCTTCCTGTCTATCAGAAAGTGAGGAACTTCCTCTTCCACACACTCTTTGTAATGTTTTGCTCTGGTTTGTAGGCCAACCAACCATGAACTGAACTCTCTAAAAAGATGAGCCAAAAAAAAAAAAAAAAAAAAAAACAATGAATCTTTTCTCATTTAAGATATTCTGTTTTTTTTTTGTTTTGTTTTGTGTGTACAAACTTTTTTATTCAAATTAAAAACAATCTTATTTTAAATACCAATCCCAGTACTCTCTCCCTCCAGTCCTCCCATGTCCCCCAACAACCCTCCATTCCCCAGGGAAGGTAAGGCCTTCCATGTAGAATCTTCAAAGTCTGTCACATCATTTGGGGCAGGGCCTAGGTGCTCACCCATGTATCTAGGCTGAGAGAGTATCCCTCCATAGGGAATGAGCTCCCAAAGTCCATGCACTAGGGATATATACTGGTTCCACTCCAGAGGTCCCATAGACTTCCCTGGCCTCCCAACTGATACCTACATTCTGGGGGGCCTGGTTTAGTCCTATGCTGGTTTCCCAGATGTCAGACTGGGGTCTGTGAGCTCCCACTTGCTCAGGTTAGTTGCTTTTGTGGGTTTCCCCTTTGCTCATCCCCCCCCCCCATAGCTGGATTCCAGGAATTCAGCTCAATGTTTAGCTATGGGTCTCTGCTTCTGCTTCCATCATCTATTATGTGAAGGTTCTAGGATAGCATTTAAGGCAGTCACCAATATCATTAAAGAGGAAAGGTATTTAAGGTAGCCTCTCCACTATTGCTTAGATTGTTAGTTGGGGTCATCCTTGTGCATCCTTGAACATTTCCCTAGTGCCATATTTCTCTTTTAAACATATAATGGCTTCCTCTATTAAGGTATCTCTTTTCTTGCTCTCCTTCTCCATTCTTCCCTTGACTTGATCTTCCTGATTCCCCATGTCCTCCTCTATCCTCCCCTTTGACCTACCTCCCTCCTCCCTGCCCCCCATGCTCCCAATTTGCTCAGGAGATCTTGTCCCTTTCTCCTTCTCTGGGTGTCCATTTATGTCTCTCTTAGGGCCCTCCTTGCTTCCAAACTTTATCCAAAATTAAGTTATTCTTTTAAGAATTTTAGGTGGAAAAGTAGATAATACTGGATATCAAGAAAAAGATCTATAGTTATATGTTTCTTTATGATAGAAAACTGAATGTTTATCCCCAAAGTCAGAAACAAAGCAAAAGACACTGTTTACCACTCACAGTGAAATAGAATGAGTGTAGGGGTGGTGTGTAGTGATGTGGAGAGATGGCTCAACAGATAAGAGCAAGCAATTCCAGAAGAGCTTAGGTCAGTTCTCATCATCCATATTGGACAGTTCACAACTGTTGGTCAGCAAGAACACTCCAGCATCATAGCATATGCTTCCACAGATATACAGACACTATTAAAATAAATCACATCTTTAAAAGGAGAAAGAACAGAATTGGGAGTCTAAGCCAGATAATAAGGCATGGAAAATAAATGAAAGTAATATGCCAATAAATAACTCAAATTTCCTATCTGTAACTGATATGGTTGTATAGAGTAAAGTATGATATAGTCAAAAAGACTCATGAATTTTATCAAAAAAAATTCAAAACTTCAAATAGACAAATTTTCTAATGTTATAAAATACAAAGTTCATAAGATATACATGCAAAACAGTTAAGTTACATACTACGAGTAGATTGGACACTGAAATTAAAAAAAAACTAAGATGTCATTCATAACAACTGCTTTAATACTGAGTATAAATCTAATTTGTTTAGATTTTGTAAAGACAAAGTCTTTTTGATGACTAGTGTTACAACAATTGAACATTTAAAACATTTATCTTCAAAAAAACTGACCTAAGCCTAATAGCACACATAAAAGAAACTCCAACTCAAAGTAGCTCATGCTTAAATTTAAAATATAGAACAATAAATATTTAAGAGAAAAAAAAGAGCTTCATATTTTGGATTAAATCAATGGCTGTTTACATATTACCTAACATTAGCTACAAAACACAAATTTATTAAATTTATATAAAAAAAAAAAAACTGTGTTCTGCCGAAGACATCACTACGGGAAAAAAAAAAATGAAAACTCCCCCTGCCCACAGACCTCCAACATGTCTTTAGAGCCTGCTCAGCCTTCCCCCAATAGCCTCTCTCCCTCCTCACCATATCTTCGCCCACAACTCTAACAAAAGCCCCCTTCTTTTCCAGAGGTCAAGCAGACTCCCAGAACCTCAGGTAAGGCCCTCCAGGCAGAAAGCCAACACTTTCTCAGAGCCTTCCAAGCCTACCTCCAACAACACCCCCTCTCCTCGTCACCATTTCCTGGTCTACTACTGCAGCTGAAACCACCTGCTCTACAAGAGGCCATCCCACTATCCAGAAATTCTACCTCCTGCTCTACCATGGGCCAAGCCAGTTCTGAGAATCTCCAAATTCCAGAAGCAAATTGGGCACTCAGAAGCCCAGAGGCCCAAAGCCACATAGGCCTCCAGAACCCCAGGAGAGGCACCTTATTGGAAAGGAGGACAGGCCTACCACCAGAACAATAGGCCACTAAAGCCAGAAGACCAGAGAGGAAACGGAAGCCCAAGGGGAAAAAACACCCATCCACAAAGACAAACGCAGAAATCTTCACCAAAACCTATAATTAACTCAAAACCAGATGCCTAAAGGCCAGTAAAGAACACAAGCAACAGCCAGGGAAATATGCCACCACTAGAGCCCAGCTATTCTACTACAGTAAGCCCAACACAACTGAATCAAAGAAAACAGCCTTAAAACCAACTTTCTGATGATAAAAAATCCAGGAAAACACAAACAATGGGAGGGGGAAAAATTCCATAGAGAAAGTCAAGAAATAGTAAACATACAGGTGAAGGAAATGAATAATACTGTTTAAGACCTGAAAATGGAAAGAGAAACAATAAAGCAAACACAAACTGAGGGGATAATGGAGATGGAAACTATAGGTAAGCAAACAGGAACTACAGATACATGCATCACCAACAGAATACAAGAGATGGATGACAGAATCACACATCAAAAAGATCATCCACCATAATCTGGTAGGCTCGATCCCAGAGATGCAGGGATGGTTTCACATAGGAAAATCTGTCAATGTAATCCACCATATAAACAATCTGAAAGAAAAAGACCACATGATCATGTAATTAGATGCTGGAAAAGTGTTTGACAAAATCTAATACCCCATGGGAAAAGTCTTGGAGAGATTATGGATATAAGGGATATTCCTAAACATAATAAAGGAGAATTTTAGTAAGCCAATAGCCAACAACAAACTAAATGGTGAGAAACTCAAAGAAATTCCATTAAAATAAGAAACAGGACAAGGCTGTTCACTCTCTCCATATTTATTCAAGATAGTACTTGAAGTTCTAGCTAAAGCAATAAGACAATTCAAGGAGATCCAAGGGATACAAATTGGAAAGGAAAAAGTATTTGCAAGTGATATGATAGTATACATAAGGGATCCTAAAATACCATTACAGCTTAAATCACATATAGATCTTCACACACTGATAATGGGAGACTTCAATTCCCCTACATGCATATAGGTACCTATGGAGGGCATAAGAAAGTGTTAGATTCACTGGAGCTTGACTAATAGTGGGTGTGAGCTGCCTAAAAGGAGAGAAAAATCAAAGCATTTCCAGTAATATCAGGAACAGGGGTCCATGGAAGATCAAAATTCATTTACTTACAAAAGAGCCTCCTAAGAGCTATCCAGTAGGCCATGGGAGGACAAGATAACTGTGAATGAGCCATTAAATAACCTAGCAGACTGAGCCTCTCATTATTCCTCTAAGTATAAGAGAATTAAAGTGACAAAAATCTTTAGGTTAGGTAGGTTTGCTTAGAAATTATATCAAATTATTATAGAAAAAAGAATACAAACCTTAGATATTCTTTTTGACATGCTGAACAAAGAATATACTGTCAAGTCATTAACTGGTACATGGCTAATAATTTGAGGCACATACATACAACAGTGTACTACTTAGCAATAATATGTCACATACTGACACATGAGCAACATGAATGCATCATAGAAGCATTGTGGTAAGGAAAAGAAATGCTATACAAAGACTAATACTATGTCATTTCAGAGATATAACAAGAAAAAGCAAAATCAGTTTACATTTGCTGAAATGGGAAAAGAAACTATACAAGGTAAATTCAAAGCCAGTCATGGCCACACTGTGAGACCACTTCCTAAAACTTCCTAAAGCAAAGTCTCTCTCTCTCTCTCTCTCTCTCTCTCTCTCTCTCTCTCTCTCTCTCTCTCTCTGTGTGTGTGTATTATATACATATAGATTTAATCATTGATTTATTAGCTACAGAAGCATCTGCAGATTTATCTGCAATATATCAGTTAATCTTGTTCTTTTTAGATTAAATTAAGAATCTTTCTGATTAATACTGAAGCTAAAATAATTAGTTGATAGATTAAAATTTAAACACTTTAAATAACTGAATGGTGACTTGCCAATTTGTTGCTTAGCAATTTTTGGCTACGTATAATTAATTTATAGTTACATTATAAATAATTTCATATCTCACTTATTCAAGTACACATTTTCAAAATCTTATCAACTAATATCTTTTTCTGCTCACCTCCTTTGTTTTTATTTTAAAGCAAAGAGTGTAAGATGGCAATCAAATTGGTTTACAGTGATACTTTCAGGTGGCCTGTCAACAATCTGGCATATCAAACAGGGGCCAAAACTTGCCATTTCAAAACCTCTTGTAGGAGAAGTACAGGGGGAATTTAAACAGTAGTAGTCATTGTTACATTTCCCTAAATGCACCTGCTGAGATCATCACATATGTAAAGACATTTATAAATGCTTTTTGTCTGTACCCACAGGTCCAGCTGAGATACATGTCTATATTCCTGTAGTTATACCCACTTTTACAAACCATGGATTATAGCTTTAACACTAAGTGAAACACTGGAATAAGCAAAACAATCTGGAGCTTTTCTTTTATGTAATTTCAGTGCCTTGAAATCTAAAATATATAAAGACCTCTTGCATGAATACTTTGTTAAAGCCTACTCTGCTATAGGGAAAAAGTACAGCTTGTCACAACATCTAATTATTACTATCATCTTTACTAAGCTCATTTCAATTACAAGGATGTCAAGAACATTTAAACCAGTCATTTATACACTGTCCTATGTATCACACTGAGATACATAAATAGTAAACATTTATCTTTTCTATTTTAACAAAGAAAGTTAGATTCTTAATGTTCTTATTTTCTCCCCCTCCCTCCTTCCTTCCCTTTCTTTTTCCCAAGCACTCCCCCTCCCTGGGTGCGTGCGTATTCGTGCATGTGTGCATGTGGGCGTGTGTATGTGTTGAGATAGGATGCCACTATATAGCCCTGTCCACTTTGGAACTTTCTATGTAGTCCAGGCTAGAATAAAACTTACAGTGATCATCCTGTCTCATTTTCCAGGTCTAATTGCCAGGCTTTTGCCACCAATCCTGGCTAAATTTCTGACTTCCTACATATGTTGACCAACATTTACCGAACTAACCCATCATAGTTTTAGGTTTTATTTCAATCTGACCTATTTTGGAGATGCCACTCTGGTGATCACCAAACTGGGAAGAAAGCTGAAGAGATATAAATAAACATGAATTATTCAAAAATATTGATAAGGCTGCTTCTTTTTGGTTTAGCATAATTCACCTGTAATGGGTGATTCATGAGTGACACCTTAGGTCTTAGGGGACCTACTTGTTTATTGTTAATAAAAGACTTGGGTGGTCTCCTCTAACAACAGTGCAGAATCTTCAGCTTACAAAGCTCCACATACACGAGCTGAAGGCAAATATGATGGGAGATGTCATTCTGTAAATATGTTTCTCTTATTGGTTAATGAATATAGCCCTGTTGGCCTATAGGAAGCAAGATAAGTGGGACTAAGAGAGGTGGAGGATTCTGGGAAATGTACTAGAGTCTCGATGTGATATCAGGAAGAGAAAACTCCAGTCTGGCGTTCTTCTTAAGATAAGACCATGAAGAAATACATATATTAGTGATTATGGGTTAATATTTAAGACAGAGTTAGCCAATAAAAAAAAATGCTAGTAACAGCCCAACAGCTTTATATCTAATATGGAGTTTCTGGGTGTTATTTGGGAGCCGATGCAGCTGTGGGACCAGGCTGGCAGGAAATTGCTAATAACACAAATACTAAAGTTTTCAGTTAAAAACCTTGATGGAATAGTACATTTAGCTCCTCTATTTTGTCCTGTAACCATATACTGAATCAAAAAAGTAGAAATACTAAAATAAATTAGGACAGGCATGAAGATTACCAATGAGAATTAGTAGTTTAATCGGTATCTAAAATATTCATCCTAGAAGTGCTTTTTGTTAACAACAGGTCCTATATAAAGTTAATGACAGCATGAATGAGTTTTTAAAATGTAAAAAGAGATAGTAAAACTCAAATAGAATTGTTTTGAATGTAGTCTGAAGACTTGATGTACGTGAATATGTGTGTTTGCACACGTACTAGTTAGTAAACAGGCATGATATAGTACAAGGGTGTGGTTACATATCTAATACCAACAAGACAATTTTATCATTTAGAAATGTTTAAATACTTCATTTACCTAGAAATGCATTTAAAATAATCTATTATTCATTATACAAATGTGTACTTAATATGATCTAAATAAATACAATGTTGACTAAGATAAGCAAGGTAATTTGTAGTTACAATTCTCTTCATATTTGGCCAAATTCTATTAGTAGCTAACAAGAAGGTTACTTAGTTTACTCTTGAGAAGCAGGAAATATCTTATGAATGAATTAAATCTAGAAGATGAATTGAAATGAGGGAACTTAGAATAAAAAGAAGACACAGAAGAGAGGAAAAAGTATAATCCTAGTTAGAAACTCAAAGAAGGAACCTACGGGCTCCCCACAACTTGCTCAGTTTGCTTTTTTGTTGTTGTTGTTTCCTTTATTTCTTTTTCTAGACAGGGTTTCTCTGCAGCTTTGGAGCCTGTCCTGAAACTCACTCTGTAGACCATGCTGGCCTTGAACTCACACAAATCTGCCTGTCTCTGCCACCCAAGTGCTGGGATTAAAGGCATGTGCTGCCACCACCTGGCTGTTTGCTTTCTAGTACCAACTCAGGACCACCTGCCCAGTGGTGGCAATGCTTATATTGGGCTGGGCCCTTCTGCAAGGATCATTAATTAATACCCCATGTAGACAAGCCATGACATGAGAAACTTTATTAAAGTCAATGCATTAGGAAGTTTGAGAAGCAATGTTTTTAGACTTTTCATGGCCTAAAAAACCATAAATCTACAGTTCCTGCTATTAAAACCTTCATCAGGCATAATCCATGTCAAATTCTGTTGGAGAAATGATGTAATAATTAAACTATATTGATATAATGAATAAGAGAAAGGTGCTGGTCCTAGGGAGAACTAATGAAACTTTCATCTATTTTTGTTTTTGTATCATGGTATGCTCCCTTTCTTAAAACAGACAAGTTGCTTTGGTTAAATTAAACCTAACACTCAAACTTACATAGTGGGAATAAGGTGGTGATGTTTCATTACAACATAAACACATACCTAATATAATAGGCCATAGTTATGAAAATCAATATACAAGAAAAACCACAAAACCTTTAATTTAAAAGAGACAAGTCCAGGGCATGCATTTCTTTAAAGATAGATTTATTTACCCGCTTAAGAAAACTGCTGGTATGAAGCTTCTTTTTGTTACGATGACACATGTTCAAGGCATACTACTTTCTAACCAAACATTTACCCTTCGCCACTGGTGAAAGGCAACAAGATCTTTTTACAAAGTCTCATCTTTTTCAATAAATTTTGCATGAAAACATGTTATCTTGGCACAAAGTTGCCTGCTGTCACATTGGAAGTGTGATAAATGTTTAATGAAAACAACACCACACAGCTTGATGTCAGACAACAGCTATCACACAGCCCTGCTTTGATCCAAACAGACACTTAAAAGGAGTTCTAAGCATGCTCTGCACCACAGAACTCTATAACCTATATGCAAATTAGAGCAAATTAGCATAAGTGACTTCCTGCTGCATAAAGAAGTAAGAGGTAAGGAAAAACATGACAGGCTTTGTAAGTATGCAACTGCTGTCAAAACTCAGAGTCCAGCTTTCCCAAATCACTTCCAACATTTTCTGCCAAACATCAGGTAGAGGGGGAAGAAATACATTCTCAACAGGAATTGCACATGGAACTCAAACACTGGAAGGCTGCCAAGGTAGATGTGCACCTTATAACCCCAAGTTATGATTAGTACATTGTAATAGTGCTCTGATACCTGCTTCTACACTTTCAGCTTTTATACTACCAAATCCTCATTTTACAAAAGAATCAACTGTATAATCAGAGGGAGTTCTTAACTTTCACAGAAAGTATAAAGTTTAGAAAGTCATAATATATCATTAGAATATAAACTTAAGTCCAAATGTCTGAGCAAATATTCCAGAAGGCTTAGTACTTAAGCTAGAACACTTTCTTGTCTACTCAGCCAATTGTAAGATAATAATGCTGAAAACCCTCTACAGAGATGGTCACGCTTAGGAAAACTAACTGTTCCATATGAATTTAGCCTGACTCAAATTAAAATGATATAGTTGTAGTCTATGGCTTGCTCTATTCTGTGCAGCTGTAATAGAATACCTCAGACCCGAACTTACTGACATAGAGCTTGAAGGCACCGTAGTCAAACATAGCTGGATAACTTCCAGAAGGACCTTCTTCGCTATTTCATGGCAGAAAGGTAAACAGAAGTCAAGAGAATACTTCAAAAGAAATCTACTACTTCAGTGACAAAGCCCACTCTACCATAACATTGTTAATCCACTTTAAAGTAAAGTTTTCCTGGCTTAATCACCTCTTAAAAGATCTCATGTCCCAACAATACTGCACCAAATCTCCAAGAACATAACACATGAATTTGATGGGCTGGGGAGATGAGACATTCAAAATACATCAGTATTCAATAACCACTATAAAAGCAATTCTTCTTTTTCTGCATAGTGATTTAAATAATGATTGACGATGGATTTAAATTACATCCATTTATATTCTACTCTTGAAGGTGGCACTATGGTAACAGAATAGTAGAATGATGGCTACTTATTCACACACAGTTTTCTAAAATGCTTCAAAAGATGTTCTAAAGAAGTTAACTATGTATTATTGCATGTGGATCAAGATGTTGGTTAAAAACAAAAACAAACAAACAAAAAAAAAAACCCTCATATATTAATCCATGAGCAATGCTGCTGAGATACATATGTTCAGTCTCATCACACCAAGTTGCAAGTATGAGACCCTGTGATGTTTTGAATTTCTGAGTATTGTCTCTCAGTAACAGTTTAAGATATAAGTAGCAAGATATCCCCAGTGAAACAATAATGGTATTTTTATCTTGGGGGTGACCAACAAGTGTCTAATTGGACTAAAGGCATGTTTACCTCAACCCCCAATTCTCATTATTTGTAATTATGGTACACCACAAAACAGAATACAGTATGCAGTTATGAGAAGATACAGTTTGGATTAGAAAACAAATGACAATGGATTAATCCACTGATGAGTTCCTATTGAATGGGCTAAGCAATAAGTATGACCCAGATGGGGAAAGTTGCTGGAGGAGCTGTCTTTGGCAGTATAACTTGCTTCTGCCCCTTATGACCTCCTTCTGTCCCTCTTCCTCTTAGTCTCTGCATCATGGATTCCAAGAGATTTTCTCTAACATTCCCCTGTACCATATATGTAGGCACATAGGCCTAAAAGCAACAAATCCAGGGAACCATGGGTTGAAACCTCTGAAACTAAGAGCCAAAACAAACAAACAAAAAAGAAACTTTTTTTCCCTTTAAATTAATTTTCTCAGATATTTTGAAATAGCAATAATAACAACAAAAATAGAAAATAGGAAAGCAAATAAAGGTACCTATTTAATGAAGGTGTTAAATAAGATAACAAATGGCAACTGTTTAAAGGAATTTCTAATACTTAGCAAATATTTAAAATAAAAAACTTAATGAAATGGAAAGTAGATATTTACTATTAAGTTATGTAAGTAAAGCTAAATGGAAAAAAAAAAGAATAATTTATAAATAACTGTGCTTATGGACCCCAGTCGGATAGCTGGGAAAACAGCACAGGACTGACCCAGAGCTGCTGAATGTGGGTGTTAGGAGGACTGGGCAGTCTATGGGGCCTCTATTAGTGGATCAGTATTTATCCCTAGTACAGGAATGGACTTTGGGAGCCCATTCCACATAGAGGGATACTCTCTCAGCCTAGACACATGGGGGAGGACCTAGGCCCTGCTCCAAACTTTGAAGATTCCCCATGGAAGGCCTCACCCTCCCTGGGGAGCAGAAAGGGGATGGGATGGAGGGTGGTGGGGGAATAGTGGAGGAGGGGAGGATAAGGGAACTGGCATTGACATGTAAAACAAGCTTGTTTCAAATTTAAATAAAAAATTATCATTAAAAAAAAAGAATAAGGCAGTTTCTGACTGACACATCTTCATCTTCTTAATCCATATTTCCCACTCTTTGAAACTTATTCTACCTAAGTACCCTTCAAATCTGTCATTATACTGACTTTCTCTCTCTACCAAGAAACTGCCTCCATACCTTTTCTGAGTCTCACCTGCCTAACTCAGCCTTTCTATGAGTGTAGCTGGAAACCAATTATGAGATAGTTAATAATGGTTGTCAAGTTAGCAGAATCTAGAACCACTTAGGAGACAATCTTTAAACCTGTTAATACAGGATTTTATAGCCCAGGCTAATTGAGATGAGAAGATCTACCCTTAATATGGGTGGCACATTTCATGGTCTGTGGTCCCAGACTGAAGAAAAAGGAGAAAATGAGCTGAGAATCAACATTCACCTCTATCTGTCCCTTACTACAAAGCTTTGGGACCAGCTGCCTGCCACCATGCCCTCCTCCACAACTGTGAACCAAAAGAACTGTGAACCAAAAGAACCTTCCTTCCCAAAGTTGCTTTTGTCAGCTATTTTGCCAAGCAATGATAAGGGAAAGTATATAATATCTAACTCCTATCTCCTTTCTTATAACATTTTAAACCAGAATTGGAATTTTCCTAGGATAGTTGTGGGATGATCAAGAAAAAAATTAAATAGTAATTTACTAATCTTTTAAAATTTTGCCACAAGGATAATATTTCAACAAGTATTTAAAAGCCAACAATCCATATGGGTCTTCAAATCATCACTGTATGTGTGACATAAAAACTAAGCACAAAGGATCTGGAGCATGCTCACGAAGTAAGAGAACTTGAAACTCCGCGAGGACCAGAGTTCAGTTCCCAGCTCCCAGTTGCCAGGAACTCTAGCACAGAATATCAGATGACCCCCTCTACCCTCTCTGACCTCCTCTGGAACCTGAACACATGTGCACTGTGGTAGTTTGAATGTAACTCATAGGGAGTGGCACTATTAGGAGGCGTGGTTTTGTTAGACTGGGTATGACATTGTTAGAGGAGGTGTATGTATTACTGTGGGGTGAGCTTTGAGGTCTTCTATGCTTAGGATACCACCCAGTGTTTCAGCTAACTTCCTGTTGCCTGCAAGATGTAGCACTCTCAGTTACTCCTCCAACCACATCTGCCTGCAAACCACCATGCTCTCTGCCATGATGATAATGGACTAAACCTCTTAAACTGTAAGCAACCACCTCAATTAAATGTTTTTCTTTATAAATGTTGCCATGGTCATGGTCTTTTCACAGCAATAGAAACCCTACTAAGACACATATATAACCCCATGCAGACACACACATATACATAATTTTAAATTTTTTAAAATTCTTTTTTAAACACAGGAAAGGATTTAAGAAAAATTACATGTTATTAGAATTAACAGAATAACTTTTTAGAGAATGAATACATCAAAAAACATGTACGATACTGACAAGCCCTTACCTTCTTTTACTCCTAAAGGAATGAATCCTCAAGGGTAGAAACAGGAAGCACCTCAGAGAAAAGTGTGCATGCTGTTGTGGAATTACTAATCATCACTACATTAGGTTCTTAGCAACTCACCCACGTTTAATGCTGTGTACTTCTTTGTCCTTGCCTTTGTCCTTCTCCTTTTCTCTTTTCTCTCTGTCCCGAACTTTACGTCTTTCTCTGTCCCTCGACCTACTACGAGTTCTTCTATGACTGGATCTTTCACTGCTTCGACTGTGGGAACGTGGACGAGGTCTTGACCTGGACCTAAAACGAACAGATTTTATTAAATAGATTTAGTCTGCCAAGAATTAAAAATGCAATTGACTTTTAAAATTACTTGAATGTACTTAGTTTCAACTCTAGACCACAAAATTGTGTAAAGCACGTATATGAAACCCTATAGATAATCACTCTCACTTAAAATTACAAGAAGAAACATAGATGGTATCAATTTTAAAAGACATTAAGGTTCAATTAAACATTAAAAAAGGAGAAATTTTGAGCTACAAATAATAGGATAAAGATTGTCATGTAAGAAGTAAGACTATCATCTTGATAGCTATAGAAATACTTCTCCAGTGTAAAACTGCTGAGGAAGTATCTTCAGTTATATGGGTGGAGGAGACAGAAAAGAAGAAATGTGTGATTATGGATATAATAATTTAACTAATCATCTGACTTTATGTACAACATATGACATTAGATACAACATGCTGTGTACCTAAACTTTATAAATAAAATTAATTTCATGCTAAGGGAAAAATATTAGCAAATAGGGGCTAAGAGTTTGGCTCAGTGTGTAAAGTACTGTACTGGCTGTGAAAACAAAAGGACCAGAATTCAGATCCCCAGCATTCACATAAAAAGCTGGGCATGGTGGGTAATTCCTGCAACTTTAGCATTGAAGGGTGGAGACAGGTGGACTGGGACTGGAACTTGATTGATGATTGATCTAGGGAAAATGATGAGCTCTAAAATCAATGAAATATTTTCTTTAAAAAATGACTGAGGAAGACTAACATGAGCTTCTAGCCTGCACATGTGCTTACACAGGTGAATGCAACCTCCCCCCCCCCCACACACAGTGTGTTAGCAAGTAAAAGGTTTGTTGTTTTGTTGTTGTTGTTGGCTGTTTTTGCAAAAGGCTCCCTGTGTTACTCACACTATTCTTGAACTTCTAAGCTCCAATAATCAAAGTGCCTCAGCCTCCTGAGATGCTAGAACTACAGATAAAGAGTACCACAAGGGAACAAAGAAAAGGGAAACTCTTAAGCATTCGAATAAAGCCTTAAGTCTCCTCAAATAGTCTAACAAATCAAATGCATTTAACAAAATCTATAAACACAGTTGTCATTATCCTTAGAATCTCTTTTATCTACTATACTTCTATTTTCTCAATGTGCAAGTAAGACCATCAACCTACTGCAATCCAGTGAGTCATATAAACTGAATTATTTTATTAGGTATGATACATTATGTGCTAAGAAGTAATGAATTCAGAACATGGTCAGAGTATTGAAAAGAACTCCTCTAGTAGACTCATAAGTCTACAGATAACTAAAACAACTACAATAAGGCACAGGAAAGTGAGCAAATTCAAGATTTTTTTCTGGGGGTGAGATGGGATATAAATTATTGAAAAAAGTAAGCAGCAATGAAAAAGCTGCCATTTTATAAGCTTCCATTCTGTAGGTAAATTCAAGACTGCACCCAGAAAAGATAAACCCCAACAGAAAACTTTCTGATTAGAGAAACCATCAAAGACCAACTGGCAACAGAGACAATGAAAGGTAAATCTTAACAAGTCAAAGATGATAAAACTTCTAGGTAAATGCTAAACCACTAAGCTACATGCCCAATTCTGTGATGTCCAAAAATTTTATATGTAAACTATTTTCAAGTCTCTGTCTGAATCTTACATCATCTTAAGAGCAGACTCTAAACAGCTAAAACTGAAAGCATAGAACCAAAGTTTCAGCTGTCCCCATAAACACAAGACCTCTGTTACCTCAAACCAAGTTGTCATCCTGCTGAAACAAAGGTTTAAGATCATATTACTGAGGAGAACACAGTAGTATTACCAGTATGATATTCATCATGTCCAGACTTTTATATACACAAATCCATAAGTAAGCTCCAATCTTGGGGTGTGAGAGATGAAAAATGACTCAATCACAATTATAAAATCTAGCCACACTAGTACTGGGCATCTTGAAAAGGGTGTCTACTGTTATGACTTTCAGTGAATACAGTGCCAGAAGTCTTTGTTAAACCAATTACGCATGAGAAAGAAACAGGATATACAACTAGAAAGGGATGAAGTCAAACTAACCTAATTGTACATGACCCAATAGTATATGCAGAAAAGACTAAAACCTTTGCTAAAAGATTATTAGAACTAATAAAAGAATTCAGTAATGTTGCAGGATACAAAGCCTACAAACAAAACTCATTGGAACCAGGCACAATTGCACAAACCTGTAATTCCAAAGCTTGGGAAGTGAGCCTTGCTATACAATGAGTTCTAGGGCCACTGCAGCATGATCCTCTCTCTTAAAGCAAGGCAAAATGCCTCAGTAGCATTTTAGTTTTATTTTTCGTGGTCCTGGGAATAAAGCCCAGGGTGTTACAAATGTTAGGGAAATGTTCTACTACTGAATTTTATTTCTAGCTGACTCAGCAGCATTTTAATACACCAGAAAGAAGAGAAAATCAGGAGAGCAAGCTCATAACGATAGCTATAAAATAAAAGACTAGAAACAAATTTAACCAAGGATATAAAAGAATTCTACAATAAATGTTACAAAATTTTAACAAAAGTAATGAAAAACATAAAAACACTGAAATTTTTTCCTATGTTCAAGTATTGAAAGAATTAATAGTTAAAACATCCATAACTTCCCAAAGCAATTTGCAAATCAATACAATCCCTGTTAAAATGCCAATGGCATTCTTCATAAAGCTATAAAGAAAACAATCCTAAGTCAGTGTGGAAATACAAAAAAATAAAAATAAAAAATAAACATCTGAACAGCGAACAAAGCTAGAGACATCACAATACCTGAATTTAAGAAATAGCTATACTATACAATCAGAGTCAGCAACATAGTGTGAGGTCTGAATAAAACAGACACACAAATGAATGGAGCTCAATACTGATCCCTGAAATAAAAGGAATTCTTGACAAGGCCCCAAAACATACAATGAAGAATGGAAAAGCCTTTCCAATAAAGGGTGCTGCTGGAAAAGACATCTGAACACAGAAGATTTAAACATGACCCCCATCTCTCACCCTGCACGAAACTCAATTTGAAATGGATCAAAGAACTAAATATTAGGACTGACATTATTAGAGGAAAATAGGAAATTTTCAAGACATTGTGATAGAAAAATTATATTTACTGCATAAATAATGACATGTGAAATTAAAATATAAAATTATATATTAGCAAATATACTAGTTGCATTAATAATTAATACATTATACAGATACCAATAATTGGGTTTATATATATTTAAGTTAATCAACATATAATATGTACATAGCATATAGAATTAATGCATGCCAAACAAGAATTATTTTTTAACTTTTTACTGATTGTGGATTTCACATAATACATATTGATCCCACTCATCACATCCCCCATCAGCTTGCCCTTGCAACCTCCCAAAAAAACAAAATTTAAAAGTAAAACCAAAATTACAAAAAGTAAAAACAAAAAATAAATAAATATCTTGTTGGGGAAGCTGTAGTGTGGCCCAGTGAGTCTCACAATATACCATTTAGTCCATACACCTTTACTTATAAGTGCTTATTGCAGTGAATAATTGTTATGTTTCCAGGCCTCTGGCTTCTGCTACACCCTCAACAGTGGACCCTCACTGGGACTCCTCTTGTTGCCTTGAGTCATGGAGATCCTATAGCTTTGAATCTGCAGGTCAGACCCCTTCACATGCTTCAGCAGTTCATTGATAAGGAGGATGTTGGGGTAGGTTATCTTGTAGACCTGGTTCTGGGTCTTGGGGGTAGCTGGATTGATCAGTCTGCCAACTTTCTCTCATCATCACGATCCAGGGGAGAACTTTCTAGCACTGCCTTGATTAGCTCATCCAGTGTAGTAGACAGCAAGGAGCAAGGTCAGTTCTTTTCTCGCGCCTTCAGTAGATCCAGCTCACTCTCACTCACACAACCAGGGCCAGCTCTACTCTTTTGCCCACGAGAGATACAGGGCCCACTCTCCAGATTGCTGCACTTGGTGAGGGGCTGGGCCAGCTCTTCCATTCTCAGTGGCCCCCAAGGTCAACTCTCCTACCTGCTGCAGGTGGGAGGTCTGGGGAGGGCATAGTTCCCTTACTCTTACCATTCCACAGCTACAGAGGCAAGGGGCAAGGGCAGCTCTCCTGCTCTCATGCCAACAGGCCCGGCTCACCTGTGCTCTTGCCAATAGGGTCAGCTCTACTGTGCTGCCCAGGCAAAGTGCCAAACCTGCTCTCCCATACTCTGCAGCTTGGGAGGGGCACGGCTAGTTCTCCCACTCTCATGACCCTGGGTCAGCTCTCCTACTCTCCTACCTGCCACAGGTGGCTAGGGGAGAGGGGAGAGAGTGACCTAGAATTTTTGAAAGATATGTAAGCTACTTTAAAATCTAAAAATGCTGTAAGAGCTTTATATTCTTAATAAAAAAATATTGCAGTTTGCTAACTTTTCCTCTAAGAATACTGTTGGAAGATAATTTATTGTAGTTTGCTTACTTTTCCTCTAAGAATACTGTTGGAAGAAATATATAGCCATTAGTAGTTCACATTGTGGGTTATATATAGCTAAGATGTATTTTCGTAAAATCATATTTCCATTCCACTCTTAGAATTAAATATACTTGTTAATATATGTAAAATTAGATAAATAGAAAGTTAAAATGAATAACTCCTCAAATAATGGTTTTTCTTAAATAAGTTATTTCTTCTCTGAGAACCTATTTCCTCATAAGCAAAATGAGAGTAATGCCAACTACCTTAAGACACAATTTACCTAGGTAAATTGCACATTAATAGCCATGTAAGTTAGTAGAAAGAAGGCACCAAGTAGGCAGTAACTGACGGTGTAATGGGAATTGTAACAACTGAGTCAGAAGCATATGAAATATCTTTCTCTTCTACCACAGCTAATGCAATAAAACAGTATTCTGATTCCAAACCTTTAAAATCTTAAGCTTAATATATAGCTTACCCAAATTTTGCTGTATTTCTATTAAACAGGAAAGCAAATAACAATCAAAAGTGCAAAAACAAAAACAAAAACAAAAAAAAAAAATCTTATCTCCATAGGTAACCTCAATAACAAAATAAATGACCTGTCATGTTTGCTTCAACAGCAAGATCCCATCACCTATCATCCAACAACTCAAGCCTGCCTAGGACAAATAGAGATCTTGGAGCTTCGGTACTACCCCAGGAAAACAAGGTTCAAATGGCACTGCCCCCAGACAGGCAGATCATGATCACTATCCTACCATTACTGAAGCAAAGCTAGGTACTTTGATTACCATGGCATTTTATCAGTTAGTATCAAACCCAGATTTCCCTCATTACCTTCCCTGTCAATCTCTAATCTCAATTTATCCAGTCAATTAAGAAAATTCAGTTAGCTTCAAAGCTATCTCATGGTTTCCCCTGACATAAACACTTAGATTTAGAAAACACATGCCTGCAGTTCTCCAGCTTATCTTGCTCATGATTCACCCAATATACTCAAGACATTCCTGTCATTCTAGAATACTCTCCTATTAATGTTGCTGCCTGTTACAAATTAAATAAGGTAGCAAATGTACACCTATAATTTAAGGCACCCATTTGATCAAATTAAACAAAACAATACGTTTAAATATTCCACAGTATACAATGTTACAGGATCTTCTTCCTTTCAAAGACAATGTTCATTAACATAATCCTCATTCTGTAGGCCTGCTAATCTTATTTATCATCTTCACATTAAAAAATATACCTGAAGAATATCCATGGAAGATAAGATAGGAAATGCAAAACTATAGGCAGAGTTAAATTATAAAAGTTTTGAATGATCATACATTACATACAGATTTTAAAAGAATTAAGATAAAAAACAAAATAAAATGAATTAAGCTACTAACTTCTTGGTTATATCAAGAATTATTTTACACAAATTTGAATAGGACCCATTTCATAGACATATGACCAGTTCCATTTGCAATTAAGTGGCTTTACTTACAAATCTGAAGAGTCTCATCAAGAAAAAAAATGACAGATCAAAATAAAAAGATTTCTTACTCTGACCAAACAAATAAAAGCTAAAGGAAACTATATTAACATTTAAGATGTTATTTGTCCCAGTTCCTTAAATAAGTATCTCTCTGATAAATCACTCTAGAAGTCTCTGGAGTACAAAAGCCAATATGGAGATGTATTATAAGCAAAGAACCATTTGGTAAAAAATGTGGGACTCTAGAACACACAATATATAAGCAATAAATGGACAGCAAGATGTCCTATTATACCAGATAAATGCTTTCAATATCTACAGAATAAGAAGAATAACCATAACATCTCTACATAAAATGAATTACTGCCCTCAAAAGCCAATTTTTCAAGTTTAATTGCCTAATAAGTTCTAAACACATGTAATCAAAACAGATACCTTAATATTTTGTCTTTCAAAAAACCAGCTTCCATACTTCAAATAGTCCTTAAGTTGAGTTCTCCAAATAAAGATAACATTTACTATAAAATAAAACTCTAATTAAAATTAAATAATTACATATTGAATAAAACCTGTGTAGATTTCATGTCAGGATGGCACTGTAAACAAGAGAATCAAATTCAACCCAGTACCAAAACCTAATTACAGCCATAACAAGGGGGATTTTTTTTTTTTTTAAAGACCTACTCTGTACACTGTGGAAAAGGACATGTGCATTGAATGGTTGGTGGTAAAGAAAACAAAATGCTGAAACAAAAGTCTCTACAAAACCAAGATTATATCAAGGTACCTGAAAAACGACTATTACAGTAAATTCTGATTATCTACCTACACTAAGAAGCACCTTAGAGATCAGAGATAAATAGCTCTGGATCTGGAAGGGCATTTGCAGAAAGGATTAAGTAGAGATGACTGCCCTAAACTTCAGTGCTAGCATCTCATAAGCAGGTAAGCAGGGCATACAGAATACCAGAAAAAGGGAGAAATATAACAAGCAGAGAGCACTTCCTTTCCCAGTTTCCTGGCTGTGGAGAAGTAAGCCGCTCTGCTCTGCCATGCCTTTCCTGCAACAATGGAATGAGACATCTGAAACCATGAGTCACTAAAAGTGAAAATGATTCAACTTATCATCAGCCTTCTCCACTAAAAACTGCAAAGAAAACAATGGCTTTGATTTTCCTGAGTAGTTCAAAGGGGTGAAACATGTGCTTCAATGGAATAAATAGCAAACTGTTATTTAAAAATAAACTGCAAAAACAAACAAAACAACATTAAATACTATGAATAATAATTTTTGCTATTAACAAGCAACTCAAAGGCATACTACAACTTCTAGGTCAAGTATTCAAAGTATAATTAAATATTGCAATTAATTAATAATTAATTAAATAAAATTAATCTTAAAGAGTGAAGTAAAAAAAAAATTGGGAAAATTTCCATGGACAAACAGAAAATAAAGACTAGCATAGTAAATTTAAATTTAAGTGTATCAGTAATAAACATAATTCAAGAAAATAATATAAGTAAAAAAGAAAAAAGATCAAACTGAAATAGCAAAACTAGATAAATTTTCACAATGAAACTGCAAAAATAAAATAAAATATCATACAGACATAAACAAAAAGAAAAATGATGAATGTTTTGTAGGACCACAGAGAGATAAGGAGAGGTCATCACTTCATGATGGCAAGCTCAATCCACAACAAAAGAATAAAACATCTGAATTCGTAACATGTAATAACACAGCCAACAAATATATAAAGCAATGCTAAAAATCATAAAAGGCAGAATTCCAACTGTATATTTCAATGTGAGTTCTGGACAACTGACATAATAAGCAATAAAAAAAAAAGACAAAAGACCTGGATCAATGTTTAAATCCCGCTATTTTGCTATTCTTCAAACCATATGGAAAGTCATAACCACAACCTCAGCATACTTAAAACACAGAAAATGTTATAGCTGATGAGAATTCAAAAGAAAACAATAAACAAAAAACAGGCAGAGTTTCAAAGGGTAGGAAATTAAATAATACATGTATATATAACTCAGAAAAGAAAAAATTCACAGTGAATATTTTTAAATATTTTAATTAAATGAAAACAAAGATATGACATGTCAATATATGTAGGATACAGCTACAGCAAAAGTAAACTTAGGAGAAAAATCCTACACTAAATGAACATGTTAAAGGGTAGTGTGAAAACAGGGTAAGCATCTACCTTGAGGAGTTAGAAAAAATGAACTCAAAGTAGGTGGAAAAGTAAAGAAAAAAATCAAAAATAAAGAAAACAGAAGATTTTGAAATACAAAATTTGGTTCTTCAAAAAGACTAACAAAGTTGCTAAACTCTCAGAAGAAATGATAGGGAAAACAGAAAATTAGTGAATGAGCACTGTCATTAAATAAAAAGAACCCATTGGAAATACAAAAAGTATGGGGGGGAAAGTGTTTTAGAGGCAGGGAGATGGATCAGATAGTAAGGAGGTTGACATGTAAGCCTGAAGTTTAACAACCAGAATACACATAAAAAAGCCAGACATGAGGCTGGAAAGATGGCTTCTAGTTAGGAGTACTTGCTCGTGCAAAGAATGTAGCATCCATGTAAGAAGGCTCATAACCAACTGTAACTAACTCCAACTCCAGAGGCATCTGGGTGTGTGTGTGTGTGTGTGTGTGTGTGTGTGTGTATTTTTTTTCTTTTTTAAAGAAGCGTGTGTGTGTGTGTGTGTGTGTGTGTGTGTGTGTGTGTGTGTGTGTGTGTATTTTTTTTCTTTTTTAAAGAAGCCAGATGTAGTACCACACACCACTGGGAAAGCAGAAACCAAAGTATTCCTGTGGTTCCTGGCCAACCAATCTAGCCAAATCAGAGAGCTCTAGTTTCATTGATAGACCTTATCTAAATAATTTGGTGGAGTATAACTGAAAAAGACACTCAAGATTAACTTCTGGCCTCCAGCTATGCACATACATACATGAGCACATACATGAATGCATACACATGCAAACACATGTGTTTAAAACAACTGTTTTCAGTCAGGCAATGCCAAACTATAATCCCCACAAAAGGGATTAAAGAAACTTTGGAGATTCTTTTCCACCTTAGTTTCAAGGCCACAAAGCAAGATGAAGAAACTTTTTAAATCTAGAGGACTTGCTATGTTAAGGACTCTGGAATCATAAAGAAGGACAACACAGCAAGATTTTGCAAGGCACTGTATAGCCAGGAAGAAAGAGACCAGAGAGGAATGTAGAAGTCTGCAGTGAGGATGTGTTCTAATCTGTAAATATATGTGGTGAAATGCCATGGAATAAAACTGTACTGGAAAGCAATGAAATCCCTAAACACCATCCAAGAGAAATACTATTCCTATTCACCATATTAAAGAGAACTCCCATATAAGTCATTAGTACTAGAGTCATAACCCTGAAGCTAAATTTGTAATGTGCTTAATGTCTTAATCAAGCTTGAAAGAAAGACTCAAGATTGTAAAATATAACTATGTGATAACAGTAAATCACAGCTACAGAAATGTTCCTTAGATTATGTAAAGAATGTCTAATGTTTTCAAATATGAAGTTTAAAGGGATGAAACTTTGTTAATAAATCTGTTATTTGAAATTCATCACCAAAATCAAATGGTTGCGGGGGATGTAGTTCTGGGCTCAATACTCAACACCAGAAAGAAAGATGAGGAGAGAAAGAAAAAGGACAACTAAAAAATAAATAAACCTTGATGGCTAATATTTCATTCCACTCCACATAAATCAACTCAGAAAGAGCCGAAAATAGTTGAAATAGTCACATCAATAGCAACTACATTCTGGGAAGCAAATACACACATTCAGAATTTAAATAAGACAATTTAAGTATTTTCAGCTTTTGTTACTTACTGACATTCATTTATTTACCTTGAAGAAACATTTACAACAAGTTTCCCAAATATTTGAATCTCTAATGACCAACTTTCCTGTCTTCACCCAGAGGACATGATCCAGTGTCTTTTAAGCGGTATAAATTAAGTGTATAAATGGGGTTTATTCACATATTCTTACATGCCCAATTGAAAAACTACTTCTTGTTAAAACTCCACACACATTCATTGGGCCTATTTTTCAAATCAACATTTACTAGTATCAGAATTCAAAGCAAATAAAAATCAAAACCTTCTTATTTACTGTAATAGCTAATGCTTTAAATATGCATAATGATATGCATGTTTCTTATAGTTCTTGTTTAGCCAGGATACAGAGATATTTAGCCATAATACAGAGGTAGTAGTTTTAGGAAGCATGTTAGCTGCTTCATTCTACTGCTTAATTTGAAGTTCTTAAACAAACAGTGCTTGCTATCCTCCACCACCCCGTCTCTCGTGTGTGTGTGTGTGTGTGTGTGTGTGTGTGTGTGTGTGTGTGTGAGTATTTATGTATGTTTAGAAGATGAACCATACCCCTATACTCGGGGCAATTGTTTGTTTAGTTTTGGGGAAAACTGAACTCTGGAAAATTCAGAGATCACAGAAAATCAATGATAAAACTGAAATATAAAGCCAAGTCTGTCCACAGCCTTTCAAATATAGCACAATGTCTGTGAGATCTGACTGACATATCATTCTCATTGACAAATAAAACAGAAAATAAGCATCTATACGCACTCACTTCTAAAATATTTTCAAAAGATTTATTTCCCTTTTACAAATAGATCCATTTAATAAGTATTGGAATTCTCACATTCCAAATTCCTAATCATCATCTCCAGTCCCTACTTTTAAGAAGAGATGCGAAAGGATAGAGTTGGGAAAAAAGAAGAAGAAAAAAAAAGGAAAGAAAGAAAGAAAAAGAGAAACACAGAATGCCAGTGCTTCCCCCACTAAAAACACATAACCCACCCACTCAGCCAAAGGTTAAGTCATTTAGTCAAGTTCAAAGATCTTCAAAGACTTCTTAGATCCAGATAAGCCCATATGTTACCAAAATTCTGTGAAAAAAACTATTACTTTCCAATCTGCTTCTCATGTTTAAGACACAGGACACACAGATGCCTGGCATCACTCATTGGTCTTCCTAATTTTCATACTAGCTAATCAAGGTCCACCAATAATTCTACCAAAACCCCAAGAAGTGCCTTTATTTTATCATTGTCTTGCTTGACTGTAAAATTTGAAAGTAACCATAAAAGACCATTCAGTTACTGTACAATACGTGTTAATTTGCTAATTTCTTCACAGGTAATCAATTAAAATGTAAAATATTGGATAAAATTAGTTGCACTAAATTTAACAGCTGCTCCATAAGCATAATTAGTTTCGCAAGGGCCATATGTACTCTGAACAGAGAAACAGTTGAAACAAATAGACAGATTTTAAACAAGTTTGAGAAAATCTGCATTTAATTAGCAGGTGGGCACTACAACTGCATAACGTTTTTATATATTTATATTTATGAAGTGACAGAAGATCTAAAGGCTTTTTAAAACAGCGTTTATTGTTTGAATGGGAACTGTTTTGCTGCATGCTAAAGTGATTTAACTCCTTATAGCTCTGCTTTGAAAAAAATCATAAATGGTGAAAGAAAACATGTGGAAAACTGTAAAACTAGAAAGAATTCGCGACAAAAAACAGATACACATACCATAACTAAAAGGAAACTACACTTAATTAAATGTATACTACATCTGGAATATCAGACTAATAAAATGTGAAACTATTAATTTTCATTGTTCTAAAGGAAATGAGGTCAGTGTCATTTAATAATTCCTCCAATTACACTGAACTAACTCCTTGAACTATATGTTCTGGACACCATTTAATCTCAAAATGCTACATACTTTACAATATCCTTACCTTAAACATTAAATAAAAGCTTTTAAATTACAATGGAGTAAAGGAATAAAGTCAGCAAATGAAAATTTTTAACAGCTGGTAGCTACTAGCATTGTATTCTAAACCTTAGGGCTTTCAGGTGAAGTTTGTCATGGATGTCCATAACTATGAGAGCATAGTGGTGCTCAATAGTACCAAAATCACTTAAAAAAATTATTGTAAAAAATAAAGACAATGTTTATCTCAAACACTCTCATTATAGTATCTAGTTATTGTTATTAATTTTAAGTTCATAAGACTTTTTCAAAAGCAAAAGTTTTATTTCTTAATAGGGTAATAACTTTTGTTGGAGGAAATGTCAGTTTTTCCCACAATATAACACAATGATGAAGTGAGTTCCTGCATTATCCATCAATACAACAATGGAAGAAAGTCCTCCATTGTTTGGGGTAGAAAGGAATGAAAAACAGAAGTTCTTATCAACTAAATAAGCTATTCCCTTGAAAACTATTTCTTCACTTAACCATTAGTCTACAGCATTAAAGATAGTGAACTCCATGGGCTTTAGGAGCCCATTCCCTGTGGAGGATACTCTCTCAGCCTAGATGCATGGAGGAGGGCCTAGGTCCTGCTGCAAATGATTGGACAGACTTTGATGATCCCCCATGGGAGGCTTCACCTTCCCTGAGAAGTGGATGGGGAATGGACTGGGAGTTGGTGGGGGGAATGGGAGGACAGGAGGGAAAGGGAAGTAGAATTGGCAGGATATAAGGTAAATTAATTAATGAAAAATAGGCATATGTGTGCAAAGTTATGCTATTAAGCATGAACTTTTGTTCTACTATCATATTTCAGAATTAAAAACTACCAATTTAATATACTTTGTAATAAGCAGAAGCTAAGCCTATAAATAATTTTTTTTTTGTATTCAAGCAATCTATAAACCAGAACAAAAACAGAAATAGATACAGCTATGGGTGAAACTCTGATATTAATCTACTTTAGTAATTCACAGTCAATAATAAAAAAGAAAACCATTCTCCCAATAAATAATTTTAAAATTTGTACTTTAAATTTTCCTTTAAAGATTGTGTTAAATCGGTAGCGAAGACACTGAGATCGACAATTAATAAATGGGAACTCCTGAAACTGAGAACCTTCTGTAAGGCAAAAGACACAGTTAACAAGACAAAACAGCAGCCCACAGAGTGGGAAAAGATCTTCACCAACCCCACATCTGACAGAGGGCTGATCCCAAAATATACAATAACTCAAGAAGCTATGTCACCAAAATACCAAGTACTCTAATTAAAAGTGGGGTACAAAAAAAAAATTCTGTTAAAAGACAAAATTATTAATATACTTTACAGAGCAAATTTTGTGGATAAAATTTGGATCACAAGACACTAACAATACATGGTTAGAATTACTTAAAAAAATCTTTATACTTGTCTTTACAAAGTCAAGTTAACATCTATGAGAAAATACATAATCAGTACAGACTGATCAGCTAACATGTCAGAATACTATCTCCATAATTTTCAATTACTCTGGATTTGTTTTTTGCTTCTCTTTCAAATCTATGAATAGTCCTAAGTTGTTTATGTCAATATTTTAGTTGAAGTAACAAAGATTTTCATAGTAATAAAAAAAATGGAGAAAATGAGATACCCTAGGCATGAATTATCTCAAAGATCACATTTTATAAATGAAAACAGAAGTCGGTTGTAGTACAGTATTTCTGTAAACTGTATGCTTAGATACAAGAAATATGAGTAACTAAAATCAATTTGAGCTTTTTAAAAAAAATTCATAATAGGAAACACAGCAGGTTTTTAAATGAAATAGAGCGAGTGTATTTCAGATCTTATTTCATACTAAAAAGGTTTAGATAAGAAACAATGACCATCTTCAGTTATGAATATCCTAAATAACTGATTGAAAATTGAAAGGCCAGTTAGCTCTTCCTTATTTTCCCCTTTCCTTTATTCTGCACAATTTCAGAGTGACTCTATTAAGGTAATCTTAAATTCAAACTCAAAATATAATATAAATTAATGAATTTATGCTACCAGAAATAAAAAAAAATTCAACAAAATGGGACACCACTAGAACCATAGCATGTATGGATTATGACCTACAATAAAGACAATAACATCCTTGCAAGAAAGTTTACACTCTTATTTAAATGTCAAAAAAAATTTTTTTTATGTAACTTCTCTTACGGCTTCCTCCCCCAGAGTTCCTCCTGGGAAAGTGGTTTAAATATATAATTATATTGTAATTGTTATTACAATAACAAATTTTTTCAACTGATATTTTCATTTTAAAACAACATGACTTGCAAAACTGTAACTTCCTAAATAATCAAAATTACAATGAATTGCCTAAGTTCAGTAGAAGGTTAACTTATACTACCATTAAAAAAATACTTATTCCTTTTTTTTAACAGTTCTCATAGCCAGCAAGATGGCTCAGCTGGGAAAGGTGCTTGCAGTACAAAGCACACAGTCTTGGCAAATGGGGTAAAACAGAAAAGGTTTCCATACTACTCTCAAAGTAGTTTCTGTCACTATTTGGCTTGCATTAACTCTGGGAGGCTAAGGAAATCCAATATTGCCCAAAGTTCTCAAATTCAGTCCTGAGTAACCACAGAGCCCAGAATGCCAAGCCCCGAAAGTGCCTGAAATCTTTCAGAGGTCTAACCTGGCAGGTGAGTGAGTTACAAACGGATTAAAAATAAAGTTATACTCTAGTCTATTCAAAGCCAGCGTGAACCCCAGCTGGGCAGTATCCTTATCGCCTGAAAAGGCAACCCATAAAATCACTATAGCCATGTTCATTAAGTGTCAGTTTTATGTCTGACATTGTGAACTTCACAAATGATTTGTGACTAACATAAAAACCAGAAGACTGAAAACCATCTGACATCCTTTGGACGTCCAGCCCCAGAATCAGCTCTCCCTAACTTGCCAGCACTGCTCCTCAGATGTCCCGGGTCCCATAGCCTCCTTCAAGCCGTTACCCAAATACCTTTTCCTCATTAACTGTGGTTTCTACCTTGTTAATATTGAACAATGATTTCTCCCGATCTGCAGTTTCCAACACCCCTATCCTGTCTTCTTGCCACCAAATGACAGGTGGTACTGTGCTTCCTGGATTGTATTTACTTTTTATTCTTGCTCACTCTCCTCAAAAAGATCAACAAGGCAGTTTCTTATTTAACAAATTTATCCCAAGGACCTAGAACTGTGCCTCTCACAAAAGATACTAAAATATTCATTTTAAATAAGTAAATTCATGAACTACACTCCCAATTTTTGTCTTTTCTCCTTAACTCTAACATTTTTTACTTTTCCGTAATAAATTCAGTTAAATATTGATCTTACCTTTTTCCGTGAACAAAAATATCTTAATGTATATTAGAAATTAATGGCATTCTCTGTTCTTACCAGGAAAAGACAAGTGTAAAATTAATATCATAACAATGTAAGTTATTTGAGTTCAAATTTAGATTGTTCTCTTTTGGCCCATACTATAACAACAGCCAAGAAAATTCAAACTCATAAAGCAAACTTTAATACAATGGACCCTTTTCTCACTAATTTTTAAGAAAACAATGTATGTTTATATATGCACACACACATATGCAATGGAGTGACCAGTGCAAGAACAGCTATTATTTGCCACATATTTTAAATTCTGGGATTACTTCCTCAACCCCTAAAATACACTTTTCCCAGACCACAAAATGTTTCTCAAAATTTTATTCCTCAGATTCCCCCCCAAAAAAAATTATCATGTACCCACAACTCTAAGTCAATATATCTTAAAAAGTTCCAACTAAGGGACAAACATATCACATATACCAAAATCATTTTGCTACTTTGTCTCCTGAGCCCCAATGAGTAGCTAGTGTTCTTCAATATAGGAAAAAAAAAAAAAAAAAAAAAAGAAGAAGAAGAAGAAGAAGAAGAAGAAGAAGAAGAAGAAGAAGAAGAAGAAAGGAACAGCATAGGAATTTAGGAATTATTTTAGAAATTAACTACCAGTCCTGGTCACTCATATGTTACTGGGAGAATTTAAAAGATACATAAATATAGGTCAGACATGGTGGTATATACCTTTACTACCAGCACTCAAGAGACAAAGGAATGTAGATCACAGTGAATTTGAGAACAACCTCATCTGCATAGTGAGTTCAGGCCATCCAGAGCTATACAGTGACACCCTGCCTCAAAAAAAAACAATTTACACACACAAACACACGCACACACATGCACGCACGTGCACACACACGGAAGGGGGGGAGGGACACATAGGAAACTGAGAGACAAAGACAAAGCCTAAGCCTTGCATTTTCTATAAATACTAACCAAAGTGAATCATGGGCTTAAAGATATAAGAAAACAGAAGAAATCCAGTTCTTAGCAAAGAGATTTTACAAATGACAGCAAAAACATAATATGTAAAAGGAAAATTTTAAAAATTAGACTTTATCAAAATTGACAACATTTGCTCTGGAAAAGATCCTGCAAAAAGAATGAAAGAACAAGCCATACCGAACATCATTAAAGTGGCCAAGACCCTGAGACTAGATAATAAAGCAAGAAATACATTTTAAAACACCAATTTCAGTAACCAAGAAAACAAGAAGTCAAAAGATCAGTACGAGGATAAAATATTTAAGCAAAATTTAAAATATGTCTTAACTGACAAATAGACAAGATGGTGTTGGCACACTCCTTTAATCCCAGCACTTGGGAGGTAGAGGCAGGTGGATCTCTGAATTTGGGTTCAGTTTCAGGAAAGTCAGGGCTACACAAAGGAACCCTGTCTCAAAAAACAAAAATAAAACAAAACAAACAAATACTATGTACATCCTTTAAGATGTAGACATAATATAAAAACTGGCTATCTACCATATCATGGAGACTTCTTTATAAATTTTAGAGAATTGAAAATACCTTAAATAAGTTCTCTGATCAAAGATAAATAATTAAATTATGTAGAAATCAATAAAAAAAGTGACCAAAAAAGAAAATTCCTTTTGTTTAGAAACTTCTAAATGCACTTGTACTTATTTCTCAATAACCCATGGGTCAAATAAAACATTACAATTGTTAAGAAGTAATCTTAACAAAAATGATAATGAAAACACTTCATGAAACTTAAGAGGACATGAACACTAAACTGTGCTGCCAGAATACTGTATCTAAATACTAAAATTACTAAGCATCCATTTCAAGAATTCACTTAAACATTCATGACAAATTTAAAGAATAAAATTGTCAAAGCTGTCATTTAGCAGCATTCACAAGACCCTAGATTCGACACCTAGCATTCCCCAAAATGAAAGAAAAAAAATTAAAGCAAAAATTAGTAATGAGAAAATAAGAGAAAGGTCAATAAAATTACAAGTTATTATTTTGGGAAGGTTTTAAAGACTAATCAATCATCTTGGAGTGGAAAGATGGTTTAGTTGGTAAAAGTGCTTTGCTGTCAATATCCAGAACCATGTGGTAGAAATCAAGAACTAATTTATATAAAGTTTTACTTCTATCAGTTTACTGTGGCACATGCCTGCCTACACACACACACACACACACACACACACACACACACACACACACACACACACACTAAATAAAAACAGTAAGTAAACAATTTAATTAATTTTAATTAAAAATAGAAAATTTGCTTGCAGCTGTGGTAGTCATCTTCCACTAACTCACCAAAATGACAAAACAAAGGGAAAGTGGAGGGTACCATCTATGTTTTCTAAGCCTTGTAGGAAACATGGAGTTGTTTCTTTGGTCATATACATGCAAATCTATAAGAAGGGTGATATTGTAAACATCAAGAGAATGGGACACTGTACAAAACTAATGCCTCATAACTATTACCATGGCAAAAAAGGAAAAGTTAACTGTCTCCTAACCACTTCACCCAGTATGCCATGGGCAGGCAACATTGTACACAAAGAGTTATGGGTGAGATTCTTCCAAGGGAATGAATATGTGGATTGAGCCCCAGGAGCCAAGACAGCTTTCTGAAAAGGGTGAAGGCAAAGAATCAGGAAAAAGAATTAAGAAAACAAAAACAAAAAAGCAGGAAGCTGAAGGGGAAGGTTCAGCTGAAGAGCCAGCCTGCTCCATCCACAGAAGCACACTGTGCAGACCAATGGAAGGAGTCTGAACTACTGGAGCCCTGAACTACTGGAGCCCATTCCCTACAAATTCATGTACATTAAAAAAAGAAAAAAACAAGGACCTGGATGGACATACATACATACATACATACATACATACATACATACATATATACATACATATATATTTGTGTGTGTGTATGTATGTATGTATGTATTTTTTTCAAATAATGACTAAGAAAAAGATTATCAAAACAGAATCTATAGAAATAAAAAAAAATTATGACCTGCAAATAAATCTGAAAACTTAAATGTACAAACTCCCAACTAACAGTAAAATCAGAAACTTTAGGTCAATTTTCTCCAAATAGATTTATGGACTCCATGAATCCCAGTGAGAAACTAACTTCCTGATCCTGACACAATTGCATGCCATGCCTTCCCTTCTATGAGGATTCTATCCCTCTGGATCTGTAACCTAAAATAAACCCTTTAGTCCTTTTATCATAGCAACAGAAGAATGACCAATGTGCCTGGCATGGTGGAGTATGTCTACAGCCCCAGCTACTCAGGAGGCTGAGGCAGGACGATCAACAGAGGCCTGAGTTAACTTAACAAGATCTTGTCTTGAACATAAAAGTTCTGAGTTTTTTTTTTTTGTTTGTTTGTTTGTTTGTTTGTTTGTTTGTTTGTTTTGGTCGGTTGATTGGTTTGGTTTTAAGTATTTTAAGATGGGGTTTTATAATCTCAGCTTCCGTGGAAAGGCTATCATAAATGCCCTTCCCGGAGAGTGAGATCAACAACTAACTTCTCCATGGAGCCCTCAACTAATGCCTGTTGAAAATAGGAGCAAACACCCATACATAAACACTGAGTTGAACTAGAACCCAGAAGCAGATGCAGAGGACAAGACCATGCGGCAGAAGCACATAGAGACAGCTTACCTGAACAAGGAGGAGCTAAGGGCCACTAGACTGATAGCTGGGAAGCCAGCATGGGACTGACTCGGGCCCCCCTGAATATGGGTCTCAGCCAGAAGGACTGAGCAGTCTAAGAGACCTCAGACAGTGGAGCCAGGATCTATCCCTGGTGCACAAAAGGACTTTGCGAACATATCCCCCATGGAGCGATAACTGCCTTATTCTAGAGACAGGAGAGAAGCCCTAGTCCCTACTTCACAGGACCTGTCAGATCTACATGACCCCAACTAGATGGCATTCCCCTACATATGGAATTGTGGTGGGGGGATGGGAGGGGAGGGTGTTTAGAGTGCATGTGAGAGGGTAGAGAGGGTGAAAGTGAGGGAGGGAAGGAGGGAGGGAGGGAGGGAGAGGGAACTGGGATCGACATGTAAAATAATAAATTAAAAAAAAATGCTTTGACTCCAAAATTTAACTTGAAGAACAAGTTACTGGGGAAAAGGATTTCTATTTTTGTTTCCACAGAAAATGAAAAGATGTGGATTCCTTCCAGACTAATGTGGTTTGATCACGCCAGACCGCCTGAAACAGAGTACAAGCTGATCCTACATTCAAAACAGCTGGACAAAACAGCCCTACAGACTACAGCTAGGATATCTGAATCTTCTTCGAATCCCTCAAGACAGCGCCCCTTACCTGCAGGAAGTAGTTTGGAAAGAACAACACCCAAATTCCCAAATATTGTGTATAAATGTTTGTTTTCATTTAATTGGACTTTGTTACATAAAATTAAATAAAAAAAAAAAACATAAATGCAAAACCAGAACAAAAAAAAAAGATGGGGTTTTATATTGCCCAGACTAATCTAAATTCCTTGTGTAGCCAAGGCTTCCTAGCAAGAATTCAGTACCCAAAGCTATCCCCTAAAAAGAAATGAACCGCACACCTCACTCATATAAAAGTTACAGAGAAAAAGAGTTTTTAACAGGTTCTCTTCACAATCTTGAGGTCAGAAAGAACTTCTTAAACACACACAATAAGAAACACTTCAAAATTACTGAATTATGGCAATTAAAAGACTATATGAGACACTTAATAACAAAAGGTTTATAATTAGAAAATATTTTTATAACTCATATGAATCATTAAGAAATAAGTCAATGAGTATAAAAATATAATAGACACACACACACACAAACACACACACACACACACACACACACACACAAACTATCCTCCAGAGATTTACTGAAACAGGAATTTCCTTAAAAAAAAAAAAAAAAAAAGTCCAAATGGCCAACTAATATACAAAATATTTAACTTCATTAGTTACTGGGAAAATAGATTTAAGGCCCAAAGGCTTTGTATCATAGACCCAGCAAAATGGTTGAAGTTAAAATACCTAACAACATCAGATTCAGATGCTTGTATCGATGTAGGACACAGAGAAGTCTTAGGCAACACTGGTGGGAATTAAGATGATGCAAACAGCACTCTTGTAGCAAAAAGGTTTCAGTGCCTTATGTACTAATACCAAAATGCAAACAACCCAGTAGCTCATCATTAGTGCATAGTTAAACCATGACTTATTTATATGTAGCACATAGAACAATGCTGAAGTAGGACTACATGACATAAATGAATCTCACATTGAACAAATGAAAGAAGACAAAAAAAGATTATACAATGAAGCCAGATGTGGTGGTGCGTGGCTGTTATCTGAGTACTTAGAAGGAAGGATGAGGCAGAAGAATAGTGAGTTCCAAAATAGCCCAAACTTACAAAGAAAGCACCTATATTAGATCACAAAAATACTACACACTTACTGAGTATATTTTCATGCATATAAAGTTCAAACAATAAAATTTGTCTTAATGGCACTGAAAAACTTTCAACAGCTTCTCACTGTGATAATCATTTACAACTTCCTACACTCATCTGCTATCTGACATTTCACTAAAATGTTTTAAATGAGGGCTGCAGTGAGGTCTCAGCGGATAAGAGCATAGCCCACTCTTCCACAGGTCCTGAGTTCAGTTCCCAGCAACCACATGGCAGCCCACGGCCATCTGTGATGAGATCTGGTGCCCTCTTCTGGCCTGCAGACATACACTATAACATAATAAGCAGATAGATAGATAGATAGATAGATAGATAGATAGATAGATAGATAGATAGATAGATAGATCTATTTTGGAAATGTTTTTAAATGAATAAATAAAAGTAACTTGCCAAACTTAATGGTTTGGGACTTGTCTCTCTGGAATACCTTCTACACAGCAGGACTAGTTCAGTTTTAAATTTAATGCCTTCTTGACTACTGAGTTCACTTTAAATCTGAAAGTTTCAAGTCATTTAAAAGTAAAAAAAAAAAAAATCATCCTGAAACAGCTATCAGACACCAAACATTGGGTCAAGCCTGTAGTTACTGCAATCACAGTTCTGACACTATCTTGTTTTGTTTTGTTTTAATTTTTAGTAGATTTGTTGAGATATACTTTACTTGTGATAAAACTCACCCATTTCATGAATAAAACTGAATTTCTTTGTATAAAGATACCAATGTTGTAACCAATGCTGTAACACCTATTATTTTTCAGACCACTTTTATCATCCCAGGTGATCCCTCACACATTCATACACTATTAATCACGAATCACTTTCTGTCTTTATATGCCTGCTTTTTCTGGATATTTGACACAGAATAGAAAAGTGTGGCTTCTTTTACTTTAGGCTTATCCATGCCACAGTGCTCATCAGTTCTTTTCATTCATTGATGAATAATATTCTACCATATATTTATATATTTCCTTTATGCACTTATCAAATCAGGAATATTTTCAAAGTTATGAATCACCCTTCAGAGAACATTTGTGCACAAACTTTGTATGAATATGTGCTTTTGTTTCTTTGGGGCTGGACACAAGAACTGCTAGTCCATGTGGTAAATTTATGTTTAATTTTCATGGCTAATATGTACTATATATATTTAGATAAACATTAAAAATGAAGAAGTCAGGACAAGCCTTGTAGCCTTGTAAGGAGTAGAAAACCTGACATAACAATTAAAATATAAGTAAGATTTTGATTTTGGTAACAATCAAATATGATTGTGTTTAAAAATAAATTTCAAATTCATGTTTGGTATGAAACTTGTACCTACTAACTTAGTCAAAATACCAGAGTCTACATAGCTGGAAAAAATAAAAAGGCTTTTCAGTATTGAGTTATGATGATTATTTTTCAAATATATACAATTTATCATCTAAGCCATAGATAAGTAAAATTTGTATTTATCCAACTCAGCAACTATGACAAGAGACGACAGATAGCACACTGGCTAATTTTATGTCAACTTTACACTATCTAGAGTTATCTGAAAAGAGGGAACCTCAATTGAGAAAATGCCTCCATTAGCTGTAGGGAATTTAATTAATGATTGGTGGGGAAGAGTCTAGTGCTTTGTGGGTAGTGTAATGACCAGGCTGGTGGTCCTGTGTTCTATGAGAAAGCAAGCTGTACCCCTCCATGGCCTCTGCATCATCTCCTGCCTCCAGGTTGCTGCCCTGCTTGAGTTCCTGTCCTTATTGCTTTTGGTGATACACTGTTATATGGAACTGTGAATGAAACAATTTTCTCCCCAGTTTACTTTTGGTCATGGTGTTTCATCACAGCAATAGTAAACCTAATTAAATACAGACAGACAAAGACGTAACAACTATAAACACAAAAACAAGATTGTCCTTTTTATCAATTTCTACAACCCCCGATCCAGTGCTCAGGTATGTACACAGGGCAACAACTGACCCACATCCTTAGTCCAAGGGTGTTTCAAAAACAATCCACATCTCTAATCAACATCAAGATTTTAATGAAATGAAATTCACAGGCAATGGATAGAACTAGAAAAAAAAAAACAATTTGACACAGTATGTACTCAGGCATAAGTAAATATTAGATGTAAAGCAAAGGATAACCAGGCTACTCCAAAGAAGCTGGCTAACAAGGAGGACCTAAAGAGGGACATATGAATCACCCTGGGAAGGGAAATTAGATGATCTGCTGGGTAAAGTGGGGGGTGGGAGGAGACGGAAGGGAGGGGCAGATGAGAATATGAGGGAATGGGATGGTCGAGGCAGGGAGGGATATAGCTGAAGAGCAATGGAATATATCTTAATAGGGAGAGAGCCACTATGGGGTTAGAGAGAAAGTTGGTGCTAGGGTAATTCTTAAGAATCCACAAGGATGACCCCAGCTAAGACTCCTAGCAATAGTAGAGAGGATGCTTGAACTGGCCTTCCCCTGTAATCAGATTGGTGAATACCCCAACTATCATCATAGAACCTTCATCCAGAAATTGATGGAACCAGACACAGAGATCCACAACAAAGCACCAGGCCGAGCTCTGGAAATCCAATCAAAAAGAGGGAGGAGGGAATATATGAGCAAGGGAGGTCAAGATCATCATGGTGAAAGCTACAGAGACAGATGAACCAAGCTTATAGTAACTCATGAACTCTAGACAGACAGCTGTGGAGACTCCAGGGGACTTTATTAGGCCCTTCATATGCGGGAGACAGTTGTGAAGATTGGACTATCTGAGGGGGTCCATGGAAGTTAAGATGAAACCTGGTTCATGAGCTAGCTTGTCGGAGCCCATTCCCTATGGTAGGATGCCAAGCCTAGCCTTCATACATGGGAGAGGGGCTTGGCCCTGCCCCCACTTACTGTACCAGACCATGTTGACTCCTCATGGAAGCCCTTACCTGTGAGGAGTAGACTGGGGGTAGGATGTGAGGGAGGTGAGAAGGGGATGAGAGGAGGGGTGGGATGGAGAACTATGGTTGGAAAGAAAATGGAATTTAAAAGAATAAATAATTATTTTTTTAAAAAAGATTTTCATGAAGGGTATAAGAATAAAATATTTTTGTTAAGTAAATGACTGTCACAAATTCAAATGCAAAGTTTTCACTGAATGAATGAACAAATGAATCAATTATTGAAGTGACATTCAGTCATTACTAAAATTGAAATTTATTTACATATAAACTCAGTTAAAATAACAGGGATATTCTAATAAAAAATCATTTCTAAAATTTAAAAAGATAACAGCATATTTTAATTGTTTAATTTTAGGAATATTTCAAGGTTGCTGCCAAGGTTCCCCAGACAAATATGTGAATTAACATGTGCTAACCTTTTTTTTTTATTTGAATTAGAAACAATCTTATTTTACATATAAATCCCAGTCCCCTCTCCTTCCCATCCCTGCCCCTAGCCCCACCCACCTCCTTCCTCCCCCAACCCAACTCCCTATCCACTCCCCAGGGAGACTGAGGCCTTTGGGGGGGGGGGTGGTCATCAAAGTCTGTCACACCATTTGGGGCAGGGCCTAGCCCTCCTTTGTGTATCTAGGCTGAGAGAGTAACCCTTCATGGAGTAATGGGCTCCCAAAGTCCATTCCTGCACTAAGAATAAACACTGGTTCCACTGTCAGAGGTCCCTTAGACTGCCCAGGCTTCCTAACATGTTCAAGGGGTCTGAGTCGGTCCAATGCTGGTTTCCTAGCTATCAGTCTGGGGATCCATGAGTTCCCCCTTGATCAGGTCAGCTGTCTCTGTGGGTTTCTGTAGCCTGGTCTTGAACCCTCTGCTCATCACTCCTCCCTCTCTAAAACTGGATTCTAGGAGTATGGCTCAGTGTTTAGCTGTGGGTTGCTGCTCCTGCTCCCATCAGATAGAGGATGATATATAAGACAGTCATTCCAGGGAAGGGCATTTAGGTAGCCTCTGCACTATTGCTTAGATTCTTAGTTGGAGTCATTCTTGTGGATATCTGAATTTCTCTAGTGCCAGATTTCTCTTTAAACCTATAATGGCTCCCTCTACTGTGGTGTCTCTTTTCTTGCTCTCCTCTATTAATCCCCTGCCTCAATCTTCCTAATCCCTCATGTTCTCCTCTCTTCTTCTCCCCTCCTCCTTCTCATTACCTCCTTCCCCACCCCACTCCCTCTTGCTTCCAATTTGTTCAGGAGCTATTGTTGCTTCCCTCTTCTCCAGGGGACTGTATATATCTCTCGTAGCTTGTTTCTTAGCTTCTCTGGAGGTGTGGATTGTGGGCTGGTGATCCTTCACACTATGTCTAATATCCATATATGAGTGAGTACATATCATGTTTGTCTTTCTGTAACTGGGTTACCTCACTCAAGATGGTTTCTTCTAGTTCTATCTATTTGCCTTCAAATTTCAAGATTCCATTGTTCTTTTCTGCTGAGCAGTACTCCATTGTGTAAATGTACCATATTTTCTTTATCCATTTTTTGGTTGAGGGGCATCTAGGTTTTTCCAGTTTCTGGCTATTATAAATAATGCTGATATGAACATAGCTGAACAGATGTCCTTGATGTATGAATGTGTACCCTTTGGGTATAGGCCAAAGAGTGGAATTGCTGGATCTTGAGGTAGACAGATTCCCATTTTCTGGAGAAAGCGCTATACTGATTTCCAAAGTGGCTATATAAGTTTGCATTCCCACCAGCAATAGAGGAGTATTCTCCTTTCTCCACATCCTCTCTAGTATAAACTGTCTTATATGTTTTTGATTTTAGCCATTCTAACACGTGTGAGATGGTATCTTAGAGTTGTTTTGATTTGCATTTCCCTGATGGCTAAGGATTTGAGCACTTTCTTAAGTGTCTTCTAGCCATTTTGGATTCCTCTATTGAGAATTCTCTATTTAGTTCTGTACCCCACTTTTTCATTGGATTATTTGGTATTTTAGTGACTAGCTTCTTGAGTTCTTTGTATATTTTGGAAATCGGCCCTCTGTCAGATGTGAGGTTGGTGAAGATCTTTTCCCTTTCTGTGGGCTGCTATTTTGTCTTGTTGTCTATGTCCTTTGCCATACAGAAGCTTCTCAGTTTCAGGAGGTCCCATATATTAATTGCCAATCTCAGTGTCTGCGCTACTGCTGTTACGTTCAGGAAATGGTCTCCTGTACCAATTCGTTCAAGGACAGCTCTCACTTTCTCTTCTAGGAGATTTAGTGTGGCTGGATTTATGTTGAGGTCTTTGATTCATTCAGACTTAAGTTCTGTGCATGGTGATAATCATGGGTCTATCTGCAATCTTATACATGTCAGCATCCAGTCATGCCAGCACCATTTGTTGAAGATGTATTCTTTTTTCTATTGTATGATTTTAGCTTCTTTGTCAAAAATCAGGTGTCCGTAGGTGTGTGAATTAATAACAGAGCTTTCGATTCGATTCCACTGGTCTGCATGTCTATTTTTGTGCCAATACCAAGCTGGCTACTAACCGTTTTTAATCACAGAGCAATTGATTAAAATCAACCAACAAACAGGACAATTCCGCGTAAGCTTGCAGGAGAACTGTGCTACTAATACATTTTTCTCCTTTAATATCTTGCTCAACACTCCATAAAAGCTGTTCTTAAAAGGTTATAGTCACACAAACACAATAAACTCCTTTTCTCATTTCTAGTTTCAGAGTTTACTTAGGTGAGCATGGCAAGAAACATATTAATGAAAACTTGGATATCAAAGCACAATATATAGTGCTGAAGATAAGACCCATTGGATGCTCTTACAGAAGACCAGGATGGATTCCCAGAACTCACATGACTGTTCACAATTGTCTGTAACTCCAGTTCCAGGGAATCTTAAATCCTCTTCTGGTCTCCAGAGGCACTAGACAAGACACGGTCCATAGACATACATGCAAACAAAACACCCATATACATGAAAAATCAACCAAATTTTAAAATAAAAAAAGGGTTTTAAAAGCAGAAAATACAAACACACAAAAAAGTATTTCATTAAATCCTAAAATTATAAATAGTTAAAACATCTATTTTCCTATATGGGGGAGGGGCATGTTAAAACAAGGTCTCTCTATGTAAAACGCTGCACCCAGTAGACCAGGCTTGCACCGACTCAAACTCATTGAGATCTTCCTGCCTCTGCCTCCAGAGTGCTAGGATTTAAGGTATAACACCATGCCTAGCTTTTCTAATATATATATATTATTTTTTTTAAACCATTTGACTATGCCATTACTGGACATGACTTTTACCTTTCGAGATTCAATGACTTTCCTTTTTAATTATTTTTAGATTCATTGTATTATACAATACACACACACACACACACATATGTATTGCCTGCATCTATATGTATGTGTATGCCTGGCACCCAAAAAGGCCAGAAGCCAAGGGCAAGGGGCAGAAGAGGCTGTCACATGCCCTGGAACTGGGGTTACCAATGGTTATGAGCTTCTGTGTTTGTCTGGAAATCAAACCAGGTCCTCTGAAAGAGTAACAAGTGACCCAAGCTGCTGAGTGATCTCTCTAGCCCCTCAATGACTTTCTTTAATCCAGCATTCCAACCAACTGGAATGTTTCTGGCCACCATACTTCTTTAGGTATGTTTTCCACCAGATTCTCTTGTCTGATGCTAGAATTTGAATAATACATAAGGAGGAGTTTTGTTACATATGCTCCTGAGGGGCTTCATGCTTTATTTTTTTCCCTTGTCCTTCAGATTGGTTTTTCCTATCTATCTTCAAGTTCACTCTTTTTTCATATCCAGCCTAACACTGCAGATATACATATGTGAATTTACCTGGGGAAATGTGAATCTATTCATCCCAGACAGCTGCCCGACACAGGCCAGCAGGTAGGTGGACAGTTTTAGACCCACTGGATGTTCACTGCAGTTAAGCCTGATCACTCTATAGCTGCAGGAGATTCAAGACACCAGCAACTTTATCCCTGTAGCATGGCAATTAATTAACTTCAGGAAACACTCAAAGTTCCTCTGTCTGTACATATTTCAATGCTATGGTTACTCTTCTCCCAATGCATCTGGGAGATACCTCTTGGCTTAATATAGATACCTGCTACAGGAGTGTCTTAGGAAAATAAGAGAATATATATGATCAGCCTACAGAATGTAGATGCCCCAGATACACAAAGAAAAAAGGCTACCATAACAACATCTCTGGTAGACATCAGATGCAGTCCAATACAAACTCAGGAACAGTATAAACCACAGAAGGAAGAGTCCACAGTTGCAATGGTCACCCCAGCTTCCATGCCTATAGCCGTCAGTCTCCAGTAGCCCCTGAAAAAACTGGTCTAATACTTCATCTTTTTCTCCAGATGATTTATTTTCCCCCTTTTACTATATTGTACATTTTAAAATATTTTGCTTTATTTGTTATTCCCCTTTATACAGTCATCTAATTTTGATTTGGCATGTTTTCCGTGTAGAAGCCATATTTTTTCCTTTTCCTTACTTTTGTTCTTTTTCTGTCCCCTGGCCTCTACACATAACAGTATGTTGAATTAACCTTATTTGCTTTTAAATATATTCCTTGAGTTTACTTTCATATTCCTTTCACCACAGATATTCAAATTTGATTTGTAACATTTTCACTATTGGGAATTGTTTTTTCTTCTTCTGTATTTTTCTCATCATTTGCTCTTTTCACTCCTATTCATAATATTCTACTCCACTCTCCTATTTTCATCTATTTATAATGCTTCTTTCATTCCCCATTTCTGTCACATTCCTTTATCCCCTTAATTTATTATTTCCACACTTACCTAAGTAATTTTCAACTCTCTCTACAATAATTTTGCATTTTCAGTTCTATGGCTATCGGTGAAGTACTAGTGAATTATATCTGACTTAGAGTTATTTCTATAAGAAAAAGAGCATTTCTTTATCTTGGGTCAATGTTACTGCTATAGCAACCTCAGACTGACAGTGGGCCAGCAGTCTCCAATTTCCAAACATGATCTCCCCACAAAAAATCAAATCACAACATAAGAAGCATGCAAACCAAGGCAATAGTATCCACTCAAGCACGCAAAAATGCTCAAACACCAAACACAGAGGCACTGAAACAGGTAAAATGATAGGGGCGGTGGGTGGATTTCAAAAGTTTTCTAAAAAAAAAAAAAAAAAAAAAAAAAAAGATCAATTACCAAAAAAAAAAAAAAAACGAATACACACAAGAGGGGGATTCTATGCAGGTCCTGGACAATAAGTAACAGAAAAGGTCAACAAAAACAGAAGACAAAGTCAGCAATCAACATCTTGAAAAAAAATGAAATGAAGTTATGAGAAAAAGAATAGAAATGATCCCAATTTGTAAAAGAAAAGAAAACAGAAAAGCAGCACCAGTAAACTGGAAGGAGCAGAAGACTGTTTGTAACAGAGACAAGGCTGATGAAACACTACATTCCCATATCAATGAGGAAAACACATAAGCATGACCACAACCTCCAAGAACAAGAAGCATTGAGACCCCAACATATAATCAGAGAAAAACCTCTCCATGATATGTCAAAAGTACAAAGAAAATAAACAACATTAAAAACTGTAAGGAAAAGAAACCAATGGCAACATCAAAATCTCATCAGGTCTCATTAGCAACCCTCAAAGGCAAGGAAAGAATGGGACAACAGAGTTCAGGCCCTGGGAGGACTGAAGTGCACACTAAAAGCTATGTGTGGTAATGCTATCTCTTGAAACTGACAGAAATGAGTAAGGAGGGAATGTTAGTGAGTTCAACCTGTGTAGGAAATCACAACTGCTCTACTTCAAGACAGCAATGGTCATGTTATACACAGCGACAAAAGTCCACAACAGACATTGTATTTCTCAGTTCTGAAATACCCACTTTGGGGTGTTTGTTTGTTTGTTTGTTTGAATAGATCCTATTTCTCTTTTATGAAGTTCTGCCTTGGGTCAGTGAGTTTGTTTGTTTGTTTGTTTGAATAGATCCTATTTCTCTTTTATGAAGTTCTGCCTTGGGTCAGTGAGTGAGACAGTTCAGCAAGTCGATTAAATGCTGCCAAGTCTGACTTTCATCCCTGGAATCTACAGGGTAAATGGAGGAAAACAATTCAGTAGAAGGAGAGAACCAAGCCAGGCAGTGGTGGCGCAAGCCTTTAATCCCAGCACTCAGGAAGCAGAGGCAGGAAGATCTCTGTGAGTTTGAAGCCAGCCTGGTATACAGAGCAAGTTCCAGGACAGGCTCCAAAGATATATGGAAATTCTTTTTTGAAAACAAAACAAAAAAAAAAAAAAAAAAAAAAAAAAAAAAGGGAGAAAACCAACTCATACCAGTTGCCCTTTGACCTCCACATGGGCACACACACACACACACACACACACACACACAATAAATTGACATAATTATTTTATTGTAACTTTCTATTTGTATCAAAAGTGTTTAATTTTACTTCACAGTACAAAATTATAATTGCATTTAAGGACTGCATCTGAAAATTCCAATATTCCAATATCCAGTGTATGTTGAAGCTGGCATTTGTTGATTATTTTTCTCTTAAATCTTGGTTATATTTTCTCAGTTGTCAATATGTTGAGTATTTATGATTTCTATCCTGAACACACTAAGTATTATATTATGAAGACTCTGTAAACTAAACAGCATCCTCTATGGTTATTGATTTAGTTGTTTTAGTAAGTAATTAACCCAATTTAAATGAGATCAAATGCTTTCTGTCTTACTTTCTCTGGGTTGTGCTTCAGTGTCACCTCAGGTTCCAAAGGCTCTGATGCCTGTGATGGCTCTCTCTGTCCACTGGTGTGCAGCTCAAGCTTGAGTCCAGTTCTTATGCAAATCACACTGAGAACACAGAATCATCAATTCCAGGCTTTTTCCTGTCTGGAATTTCCCTCATATTTTCTGGTTCTCAAAAGGAACTTTTCCCAGCCCTAGTTTTCTTAGAGTTTTAACCACTATGTTACCATCATGTGTTTCCATATGGGAAAAAAAAAGGAGTAATGGAAAGAGGGAGAAAACCCAGCAGGGATTCCACCATAACATCAGGGGTTTCATGGGCCAGAAGAAATGCCAAAACAAAAAACAAAACATTGGCACTATAGTCTCTTTTGATTACCTTTCCTAACCTTCATGTTATTGATTCTAAACTTCATTAATATTGTGTGCAGATATTCAGTGGGAAAGAGAGGCCAATGTGGACCTTATTATGTTGAGCACAAGAAATCGGAAGTATTCTATATGCATAACTTCCCATTTATAACCTCATATATCATTCCAGGGAAATTTTAGAGAGGAGTATGGAAGAGGTGCATGTATGTGACACATACACACACAGTGACAGATGTAAGGAGGGAGGGGTGTGTGTGTGTGTGTGTGTGAGAGAGAGAGAGAGGACAGAAATTAAGTTTATATATAATAGTACAATAGACTATCTTTGCTAAACTCAGAAAAAAATATGGCTCCAATCTTTTTTAAAGTATCCTAAAAGATTCAATTTCATAATATTCACATAACAAAAATTAACCAGCAGATCAATTGTCCCTGACATTAAAACCATTCTTAAAATAAAGCCTCCATTGAATTTCACAGTTTCTAAAAACTTTCCTCAACAAGCCACATGCCAAAAACAAACTCAGTAAAACCCATTCTAGAGAATGTCAATAGAGTGAATCCATCTAGATGGAAGACTTGGGTTTTACTAAGGAGTAGACTTTAAACTGGTAAAGAAATAGATACACTATATATCCTTCAAGTGTCACCCCATAAATACTGCTATTCTTGGCAAAGCTTCCAAGAGGCTCTACATAGCAGTGAGATCCCCTGACAAGTACAGTGTAGGCAACTACTTTATGTGGCTACTGTAGGTACAGAGGCATATATTTTACCAGTCAACCCAGAGAGGAATACAAGTAAAACCCTCTTATCACAATTGAGCATCCTAATAAAAACCACAGACTGAACTGTAGAAAACGTACTCCATTCCTTTGGTAAGCCAAGAGAAGCAGTCAGCTAAAAGCAAGATTTCCTTCAGAATAGATCCTAAATCTTGTAAAGCATACAGAAAAATGGGTCAAATGGAGAAGGGACAAATGGGGACAAGCCCCAGTTACAATGTCCATGTGAAAGAACTAAAACACAGAGGAGCATTGCGACAGTGTTTTCCTACTGTAATGCCATAACTAACAAGTTAATGGATTTAGTTACCTCACAGTATGCCTCCATATGAATCTACAAAGACAATAATAGCACCATAGGCTGGCCATATTTTTTTCTGAAGCACAGCAGATAATATTTTACAAATTATGTTCTGAATGCACTTCTAAAAAGCAAAAAGGATTTAGCTGAAATGAGATATTGACATTGCGGCCATTTACACTTAGCAACAAGTTTCATGACCACAATTCCCTAGGATAACCATGTAAAATTTGGTGTAAAAATATTACACCAGACAAATAAAGTAGATCTCAATTTCTAAAAATTCAGCTTCAATTTAGAGCCTCAATAAAACAACTATACAACTTTAAATCAAAATAAAAATGCAAATTTCTAACTTCATAAAACTGAAACTCTATCCCTACCTTTAATTGTTTGTTCTAAACTTCAAAAAGAAACTAGTATTTCCTAATAAAAATACACAAAACAAATTCGGATAAGTCTAACAAGTTTTTATACTTTTATACTTAATACTAGTAAGTGATCTTATATCTAATTTAACTGAACATATATGCTAAAAAAATTCAAAAGCATTACCAAAACCTACAAAGTTCATAATTCCGGTTGAAATAGCACAGGTTGACTAATTTAAGCATTTTGTACCTCAATCCTTTTGTTTCTAAACAGATCAAAATCCAAAGTAATTAAGTCAGTTCCTAAGAAATATTAACATTTAAGCCCCCAATTTCTTGAATAATGAAACGGTTAAGGAAATGAAACACACATATCTAGTTTCAATAAAGTTGGCAACACTTTAAAATATTCTGCATAAATAATATTAATTTTAAACATTAACATTTAAGGAAATGATTAGAACCACATTTTTCATAACAAAGGGAGAATAACTGACCTTTATATTAGTAGTTTACAATCTGCCTTACCACTGTTCTCTTGAAGCAGTCTACTGGCACACATACCCTGACAACCTTCCACAGATGGTTATGATTATGAGTAACAAGACAACAAGCTCATTGAAAACCTTTACAGATGCTTACCTAATGAGATGTCACATTACATCTGATATCATAAGATTAAAAACCTTATATCAATTATAAAGATTGATATATCATTTAAAATTGATACTCAAACATTCCTAAATTAATTCCATAATATACTAGGTTACTAATACACTTATTTAATAAAGTTTAAAAAATAAATGTCAGTATTACATTACTCTCCACCCCCATCACACATGCCTGCATCACACTTTATATATATGAGGTAGATGCATGTGTGTATACATATATATATATATATATCTTTCAGCATAGTTAGATATAAATGCTTCTAACTGCAAAACTCTGCTATATGTCAGAATTCGATTTGATTTCTTCTTCCTCTCTTAATGCTTAATGACTAATTCCTTTGAGATCTCCTTAAAAGCCTTAAAATGTTGTCCTCGGGTAGAAACTTTCACCAGTAATCAATCAGGAGCAAATTAGATGATAGTGTTGAGATGTCCTACACTGTTTAAGCTAACAAATGAATGAAGAAAGGTAGTATATCGGAACATATGCCACTACACTGAAGTAGGGAAAAGGATTTGTTGGAAGAATATTTCTTTCCAGTGAAGCAAATATGGAATAAGAAAGGACAGTGATAAAAGATTACCAAGTCATATGGAAATCCAAATATAGTGACAGACACAATTATTTTACTAATTGCTAATGAATACAGTCAAGAGGCTTCAAAAGGAAAAACTTTGCTCGGACTACTTCAGGTTTTGACCTCTGCATGAGAAAATGCATTTAAACTGAAGCCCACCAAAATTGATTAACGGCGCCAGCCAAGGCCAGCATGTAGTTGAAGCTTTTTCCATCTATCACATGGCCCCAAGGATAGTTAAATGAACCTTAAAATGGCTACAAACAGCTCAATGACTACACAGAGTCCTGCCAATTAGAAATAATTAGGCAGTCATTTTAGTGGTGAGTCTTTTTAAGTGCACACATAACGATGCAATGATGCTTATTAACGAACTCATGAGTTATGCTCAAACAGCCTGAAATAATTATGCAACTATCACAAAGCCTTGCTCATCTCTGTACTTCACCTTAATGCATTTAAAAATCCACTTCATTACCTCCAGTAATTAATCCTCCATTAATTGCAGGAAAAGTTCAGTTTACCAAGCTTCATTTCTAATTATCTTATAAATAGTTATGGTTCTAATTAATGTGTTCATTAAGACGAATATTTTTCTCAAAGCCATGCTCAGAGCAAAGGTTCCACTGATTCCCTCAAAAGCCTAACTCACCATAAGGTGAGGCCATTTCAGTTGCATTTGCTTTTATTTCAGTATACTCAACCTCCTAATTGGCATTTAAAATCTAATTTGGAGAAACTTCAAGAAGGTTATACAGAAAGAAATAAGGGCAAAAAGATATTTTTGAACTCTTTTCCAATCAATAATCTTAAAACCATAATGAGAAAATGTTAGTGCATCTTTTTTGATAAATATTGACTAATATACTTAAGTACAATATCCAAGAGGATTTAAAGTCCATACAAACTTAGCTTTTGCCCCTGCCATCAATTAGAAAGGAAGAGAGATAAAATATGCTATTAAAACAAATGCATTTAAATTTATATTAAGTTACCTAGCTAAATTGCTACTATAAAACAATTACTCAATGTAAATTGTCAGCCATCAAAGAAAAACCTTACACATATCCTAGGATTAGTAATACCTCACATTATTTTAGAAGCACAGCTAGCCTATGTTCTTTTAAAAATAGAAATCTATGTCTGTACTATAAAGTAAATAGTACTTAAGAAAAATACTAGCTATGACTCAAAGAAAACATGCAAAGTAATCTTTTTTATAAACAAGAATATTTTTGGAAATTCTTAAAAGATATGCATAAATAATTTTAAACTAACAAAGGTATTCATAATTTTTAAAACTAACAGTGATTTTCAATAAATGTGACAAAAATGTAAAATAAAGAGCATGCTTCTTTATTTTAAAAAGGCAGTTATCGGTATAATGATTCTACAAGTTAATGATAAAACTACAATTCCACATGACAGATGTCTCCTACTTCTTCAATTTGCATTTGTCCATTAATCTTCCCTTCTTGTGTTTGTCTATGTAAGATAAGCCTATAGATGTTTCACTTACAAAACAAGAAGCTCTTTAGTTTTACAAGCAAATTTCTGAAAAGATCATTTCTCTACAGAATTTATAATAATTGTATTTCAAGCATAATTTTCTCTAGAATATACTTTTAGAATGTGCTTTATACAAAACTACTATGACACTATGATCCCACAATAAAGGTTCTGATAAAAGGAACTTGTTAAATAAAATGTGATGGAAGGATAGATGGAAATTCACAGTGGAGAAAGATTTTATGTTTTGTAACAGCATTCATTCATTCATCCTTTCTTCTGTATTCCAGATAAGTTTGAAAGTGCTGAGGATATAGTAGTGACTAGGACAGAGTTAAGTTCTGCCATAATGAGGTTGAGTCTCTCTTGGTGTGTTTGTGTGCCATGTTCATCAATGAGTGGCACATGTTTACACATGTGTGGAAACACAAGGTACACAGCAGATGTCCTCATTTGCCACACATCTTATTTATTTGTATTTAATTATTCTTACTGAATCTGGGGCACTCCAGTTCAGCTAAATTGGCTGGTCAGCAAGTGCCAGGGCTCCCCCCAATCTCTGCCTTCCCAATACTTGGATTACAGCCTTGGACTGCCATATCCAGCTCTTACATGGGTGCTGGAGATCAAACTCAGGCCCCCACTTTTGCACAGTAAGTACTATGCTAAGCCATTTCCCCAACCCTGAGTCTAATTCTTTTAATGTAATGATAGCTTACTAATTTGAAATATTGCTAGAGCATATAGTAAAGGTATAACTTCAAAGCAACCACAAATTTCAATTATTACAACTAGATTACTATGAAACCACTCTTAATGCCAAGAATATAAATGACTTAGTATACCCAAAAGACACTTGAGAAAAGACATTTTGCCACAACAATCGTGGGATTATTGGGCCACAGAAAACCTAAGTAACAAAGTGTAAAAAGGTATATAATCTTGAGAGAGATAATATAAACAATCTATGAGAACACTACGATTGGCATCTCTATTTTCTACATTCTAAAATTTATATTTAGATTTGCCTTTTATTTTATAAGTATGTCTTACCTGATGTATGTATGTATGTACGAACATACAAGGGCATTCTTAGTGCACTTGTAAGTCAAAAGAGGGAATCAAATTCCCCACAATTGGAGTTATAAATAGCTGTGTGCCACCACATTAGTGATGGTAACTGAACCTGAATCCTCTGCAAAAGCAACAAGTGCTCTTAGTCACTGAACCATCTTTCTCGCTCCATTTATCTTCTACAGCTTTTTAAATGTATTTTTATTAAAACAGAATTACATCAATTTCACCCCTCAATTTCCTCCCTCTGGATGTTCCCAGCTACGCTCACTCAAATCCCTCCTATGCCCTCAAGTTGACAGCCTCTTTTTCATTGATAATTATTATTACATACATATGTATAAGTATGTATGTATGTGTACGCACAAATAAATGTAAATATAACATTCTGAGTCCATTTTTATTGTTTGTGTATATGATTTTATTTTATGTTTGTGTATATGAAATCCTATGATTTCAGGGCTGACCACTCTGCACTGAACAACAAAAAGGGAGCTCATCCCTGGAAATGGACAGTAGTTCCCCTCCCAACAGTCATTAGTTACAGTTCTTTATTTGGAGGTGGGACCTTGTGAAAATGTCCCCTTTTCATATTAACATGTTCATTGATGCTGCCACTGTTCTAGTCTTGTTTGTACATCTATTTCTAGGCAAAAACTGTTTCACAGAAAACTTCTTGATGTCTCTCTGCCAGCTCTTCTATAATGTTTCCTGAACCACAGATACAGAAACAGTGATGACACACCCATTGGGGCCACATTCCCTCATGATACAGTGTTCTCTGTCTACTTGCGGCTTTCTGTGATGGTCCTTTGCTGTAAAAGGAGGCTTCTTTGGGCTACACTTACCTAGTTTCTGCGGTTACTCCATTTTTATACTAATATCTGAGGATTTGGAACTAGAAATAACAAAGAACATGTGGAATTGCTTTTCTGGATCTGGGTATTTCACTCAATATAAACATTCATTTGTTGACTGTGTCTGTCTGTTTCTATGTCTGTGTATGCATTCACACACATTTGTATGTGTATACATGGGAAGCCAGAGGGTAACTTGCAGGAGAAGGTCCTCTCCTTTCCACCATGTAGATTACAGGAACTGAATTTGCATTGTCAGATTCAATAGCAAATGCCTTAAACCACTGAACCATCTCCCCTGCTCCCTATTCTCTATGTTTCATCCACACACCTGAGACTTAGCTATGAAACAACCTATGATGCCTAACCATAACTTCAAGTAGGAAATCGTTAGGTTTTTTAAAATCATGAATCATGAGTCAGTGCCTCTCTCTCTCTCTCTCTCTCTCTCTCTCTCTCTGTGTGTGTGTGTGTGTGTGTGTGTGTGTGTGTGTGTGTGTGAATTCAATCTTTTATAATTTTATTTATTTTACATCTCAACCACTCTCTTTCCACCCCTCTCTGCTTCCCTCAATCCCTCTGTTTCTGTTCAGAAAGGAGCAGGCCTCCCATTGGTATCAACAAAACATGGCATATCAAGTTGCCTTAAGACTAAACACCTCCCCTTATATTTAGGCTAGGGAAGGCAATCCAGTATGAGGAAGGGGGTCCCAAACTAACTTACTTTCATTCAAATAAATATCACTTTAAGAAGAAAGGAAAAGGAAAAGGTGAAGGTAAGAAACCACACCCTAAAGGTTAGCAGTTCTTTTTCTACTTACCTAGAGAACTTAGAATACTACTTCTGCTTACCCTAAACTAAATCCTCACTTTAGAAGAATGTTCGTTCTTCTTTTCCTTTTCACTTTTCTACTTGTACTCAAAAGCAAATCTAAAGAAATTAAGCCAATGAAGGTTTCTGGTAATAAAACAAAGCTTTTGATAACTGACTTGGATCACAATAATGTTGAATTTACTCACTCAGAGTCTGCTTTAGGGAGTATTCATCAAATAATACTTACAAAATTATTTGAGTTATTCAGAAGGTACATTGCAAAATTAAAACTTAGTAGAAAATTATTTGAAAAGCTTAATAGGTGAATGGCTTAAGGTAATGCAGATTTCCTTTCAAAACTAGAGGCTTCAGGGAAGGTCAAGGGTAGAGACACAATCATTCATCATGAATGACTTCAAGGGACATTTTAATAACTACCTGTGGCAGGACCTCTCTCGTATTCATTATAAAATTCCCAAGGCAGATTTTCTTTTTTCATTCATACTCACAAACATACAAAATAAAGGCTACTCATCAAATGCTGAATAAGTAGAATTAAACACTAGTTGTTCTATCATTTCATTCATTACCAATGTGCAATATAGATAACAGCTCTGTAAGACTGAACAGATCACACACACACACACACACACACACACACATATACACACACACACACACACACACACACGAGACATGATGCAAAGATGACTGAAGCTGAAGCTGTATGAAATTCATTTTATCCTTTTTTTTTGGGGGGGAGGGGTTTGAGAAAGGGTTTCTCTCTGTGTAGATTTGGAGTCTGTCCTGGAACTCACTCTGTAGACCAGGCTGGCCTTGAACTCAGAGATTCACCTGCCTCTGCCTCCAGAGTGCTGGGATTGAAGGCATGTGCCACCACCTCCTGGCATGAAATTTACTTCAAATGCTTAGCCATAAATAAAAACATGCTTGAAAAATAACCAACTCAGATATCAAAAGAAGACCTCTTAAAGGCTATCCATAGGGCTCGTTTTTTTTTTCAAAATTTAACAAAAATATTAATTAAAATTTTTTAAACAAATTCTATTTGTGTACTTAGCTAAAGCTAAGGGGGTGATGAAATAACCATCTGCTGGGATTGCCTGCCACTTTTATACTCTTATCTACCTAGAAAGTCATGATAATTCTCACTAATCCTCCATCTTAAAAAGAGCCAGAATGTAGCTGACTAACTTACAGAACTTCAATAACACAATCTTTTTATCCAATGAAAGGAGGATGAATCCAAACTCTTGCAAATAGTAAGAGGAACAAACCAAAAATGTATGCCAAAGTCTGTGGAGCATAATGAAGGGCTATCATGGAACTACTGCTAATTTACCATATCACTGCTTAGCCTTACTATTCGCATGGTCTCCTCCTTTGATCCTCTCACAGGCCATTTTGGAGAACTGAAATTACTAGAGAGCTAGCAAATATTATTCTAGAATTCTCTATACCACTTCCAACCTATCCAGGCAGCCTATTCCTTATTTTCATCTCAACAATGTATCTGGTTTGACTCAAACTAGTAGCCAAGTTGGGACCTTTTCACTGACCCCTTGGCTCTCAACCACTCAGACAACTGTCTCCACATCCTTGACAAACTGGGACACAGGCCAGGCCAGGCAAGTTTGTGCTGTGTGTGCTGTGCCTTATTAAACAGGAGGTTTTGGACAGTTACTCCTTTGCACCTGACAGTACTGGTTATCAAGTAAGAACAAACATCTCAGCACCTAGGGGGCTTTTAAGGCTTTGGGGGCAGTGGAGGGAGCATCTCTTCATATCTCCTTATAGAGACACAGAATACACTATCCTCAGGGATGTTTATCTCTGAGACATGAAAAAGGAAATTTCAGGTAGATCTATTCCAAGAGAGATGTGTGTGTGTATGTGTGTGTGTGTGTGTGAGAGAGAGAGAGAGAGAGAGAGGCAGAGACAGAGACAGAGACAGAGAGAAAACATCCCACAAAAGAAATAAAGATAGTCTGCAATCTTGGGTAAATGTTTAGAAGTGTTTAAAATGCAGTTTAATGGAATAAGGCTTTAAAAATATATTATAGGTGAGAGGGTTAACTCAATAGTAGAGTCAAGGTTCAGCCTGCCCCAAACCCTGAGTTCATTCAATCACAAGCACCACACACACACAAAAGACAAACCATAAACAATCATTTACCATTATTTTAAGGCACAGCTGTAGATCACACTTACAAATACTTATTGACCACCATATAGACTACAAAGCAAGATTTCATGCAAGACTTAAAGCTTGAATCTGCACATATTTCAAAACTTATTCATGAATATGTTACTCCTAAATATTCTGTAAATTCATTTTCTGAGAATAGATTTGTGTTCCTCAGAGCACAAACTCTTACTTTATTTTTTGCAGACAGAAATAATTTTGAGAATCAGTGAAAACAAAGTGATAATTATCCAAAAAGGCTATGCATTACTTGCTTTTAATTGTTTTTAAGACGCAGAAAAAAAAAAAAAAAACTTAAAGCTTAAAGAGCAGTCATGATACTGTCAGAATCACAGTATCTCTGAACAGGAAGAATGTATGAAAACTGATCCATAGTGACACTGTACTCTAAAGCCACTGAAGGCACTATCATGATTAACCCAAACTTTCCATCATTTCAGGATGGAGATGGGCCAGAAATTCTGGAATTTATCTTTACAAATTCACAATCTGGGGTTGGGAGATGAAGCTTCTCCATTGGTAAAGTGCTTGCCTAGCATACACAAAACCCTTGATTCAATCCCCTCAATCTCATTAAATAGTATGGTAGCATACATCTCTAACCCCAGCTTTCAGGGAGGTAAAGGCCGAACACCTGAAATTTGGAATCATCCTTGGCTACCAAGCTATTTCAAGGATAGCCTGGAATATAGGAGACACCATCTTTAAAAGATAAGTCACATTTTACTTACTGTTTGAATCTTTGTCTTTTTTTTTTTTTTTTTTAAAGAATGACTGATTGATTGATAAGTGTGTGTGTGTGTGTGTGTGTGTGTGTGTGTGTGTGTGTGTGAGAGAGAGAGTTTATATATACTACCTTATGTTTGAGTCTTAGGAGGTTAGAAATTGGCTATGCTATCATGTGAGAAACTGGGAGCCAGACTTGGGTCCTCTATGAGAGCAATCAGCACACTTGACATCTGAGTCATCTCTACAGACAGAAGTATCTTTCATAGTTTAAGATATAGTTGTTCCCTCAGTAGCAAATCATGATTCAAGATCCATCAAACACATTAAACATTGCACATCAATCCTTAGTCCTTACTGGAACTAGAATACCTGGTATGTATTCTATAGTCTACATATGTATTACTATGAAACATATTTTTTTATCTTTCAATTAAAAATATCTTTTTCATATAGTATACACTGATTACAATTTCCCCTCCCTCATCTCCCAAATCCTCCCTACCATACCCTACCCATCCAATTCCATGCCTTATTTCTCTCTCTCTCTCATTAGAAAACAAACAGGCTAATAAACAAAAACAACAAAACAAAACTTAAAAAAAAAGCCAAAATAACACAAGGCAATAGATAAAAAGAAAGAAAAACACATACATGTGAAGGCACATACACATACAAACAAAAGTATAAAAACCTAAAACTGAAAACCATAATAAATAATGACAAGTTGAAAAAGAAAAACAAACACCCAAAGAAAGCATTGTGAGATAAAGCATCTCCAAAAAGATCATTATAAAACTCAATATTTTAATCTAATTCTTTTCTTTATCCAGTCTTTTTTTTCACCTCTTCCAAATGTATTTATTTCCTCACACTGCTTCAATAATAAAAGAAAAAAGAGAAGTACCTACTTTTTTAAATGTTTGCTAAATAAGAAATCGATAAAAAACTTCAAGTTGTTTTAAACTTTAAGTTTTATTTTGGAAAGTGCAAGGGGAAAAGAACATGGAAAGCTTTGTTTCTGTATTTTGCAAATATGTATCCAGGTCTTGTAATGACTCTGAGATTTCTTATCACATAAATTTAATCTACCCAAGATTATACAGTAGATGAGCAATAGATAAAATGTAAGCTTTATATCCTAATGATGTCAAAACTTCTGAAGGCTCTCAAAAACATACTCCTCATCCAAAAAGATAATCTTGGTTCACAAAACTTTGTAGAGGCTCAATATAATGAACATGAATCTTGAAATATTCAGCTTTCCTTAAAGGTCAACTCTAGTCAAAGCCAACCTGTCTACAATTGCAAGATCCATACAACTAAAGATTAAGAGAACCTAACTACTAAGTCTCTCCCATTTAACTCCCAATACAATGACTTTCTTAGTCTTAGCCTTTCCTTCTTAGGAAGCCCTCATTAAATAGCAGCATTATCTTATGGCAGAATATTACTATGCCACATCATCATTCTTTCTATCAGAAATAATAGCTTAACTAGGGAGCACAGCCTTTCTATGGTGATTTGTTTAAGAATGAAAAAAAATTTAATAGTTCAAGAAAACCACCTGTATGTAATCAATAAATAGGGGGAAGAATTGCCTCAATTAATAACTCTGGAATCAGAGAGTACTACAGCCTTCAAGTTTCTCCAAATAGAAAGCCCTGAAGATCATTGTAATAAAGCAATCTCTAAAAAGACAGCTATGCAACTACATCATAGCGAATACACAAGTATGACTAAGAATAATTTTAATTATAGATCCACAAGCATAGAAGATATACAGAGAAAGAAGCATGTTAAAAACCTGGGAAACATGGGGCTTGATAGCAGGGCAAAGCGGGGGTGGGGGAAGCGCTATAATCCCAGCACTTGGAGGTGGGAGAAGCAGAAGGATGAGAGTTTAAGATCACCCTCCACTGTATACCAAGTTCAAGGTTACCCTAGGCTCTGTGAGACCCTGTATCAAAATGAAACAAACAAACAAACAAATGAATGAACTAAAAGAATGTATAGGGAAGACTGTTCAGAAGTAACTCTCAGTTACCTGGAAAAGTCTTCTTGCTTTCCGCAGAACCCTACTATGGATGAGAATTTACAGAGTTCCCAGATCCATGTAGTATCTATACAAGAATCTTTACATTTACAAATATAAATTTCTCAGGCATTAGTTCTATAGAGTTACTACAAACTGAACTTTTAAAACTTTTTCTATAGTAGCTCTTGTGCCCAATACAAAATGTAAAATAATCAAATAAAACAGAAGCTACATACTCAGATGCAAAATCAGCCCCTTTTTATAGTATAGCACTAAATGAGCCAAATTCTAGCCAGTGAGACGGCCTATCTTCAAGCCTGACAACCCGAGTTCAATTCCCCAGGGCACATATGGTAGAAGGAAAGAGAGAAGTGATCCCAAAAGCTATTCTCAGAAGCACTCAAGCATACATACAACACAGAAGCATCGTTTAAAAATTTGCAAGGCCTAGAAGAGATGGTCCCATACCTTGCCACAGGGGCTAGCTGACCCAGATGGATGACAGGGATCTAGGAGAGCTGGCTCTGCTCCCAGACTCACATCCTGGGTCTAATATCTATGACCTACAGGAGTACTTGGAGGAACTTGTCCAGTGGAAGGATACTCACAGGATCTGCATGACTTGGGGAAACAGCAGGATATCTAAGAGGAATTTCAGTGAGGGTCCAGTGGTGATGGTGTGATGGAGGCAATGGACATTTTGCAAGAGGGGCTGACTGGACAAAAGAGTATATATACTGCATGCCACACCACAGCTCCCAATGCAATCAGGATGAATGAAGAAGTGTTGGAAAGACAGGATTAAGGTGGTTTTTTAATTTCTTTGTTTTGTCTTGAATTACTTTAGGGGTAGATTCTTTTAGGGGTGCATGCTGCAGGGATGGGGGGCAGATATGGAGGGACTGGGAAGTGAGCAGAATTGGAGTACATGATGTGAAATCCCCCCCAAAAAAAATCAATAAAGAATTGTGTTAAAATTTTTGTAAGACCTAAAATTCTATTTTCATTCAAATCCCATTTCCTGAGAAGAATTATCTTTAAAAGATAATGTATGATCATTGTCGCCTCACTTTAAGGAGTAATAAACACTAAAACGTTATCAAAAGCTAATGTACTGTTTTACTTCCCATACAAGTTAGAAATAAATCATAAGGGACTGAACTCCAGCAAGGAGAGCAAGCAGGCTACTTCAAACCTGCACCTCCAGCTCCTCAAAGTCCTGTCCCCATACACCCCTGTCCCCAACTCTGCACAGAACATCTGCTGCAGCCTCCTTTCACCCCCTTCCCCATCTCCAGTGAATACCACAGATTTTCCACCTCCTAACCTCCCTCTCCCCCTGCTCACTGCTTTAACCCAGGCCCCAACTCCAGAAAGCACTCCCTGAGAACACACAAGCCACTACTGTCAGAGAAGCAGGTATGCTGCCTGCAGATCATTTTCCCTCTGCTCCTCCAGATCTAATCCCCCAGTCTCATCCCACAGCTCTGAAAACCTTTTACAGTGCTGCCCCCACCGCAATCTCTAGTGGAACCTACTAAAGTCCCTTCCCTGACTCCTTCCATTATTCCAGCTCGCAACTCAGGACGGTATTCCCTGGGAACCTACAGGCCACACTGTACATGGAAATAAGTAGGCTAATAGAAGATCTTCACCTCTCCTCAGCTTCTCCAAATCCAACCTACCAGCCTCATTGCTAGGTCTGCAACAGGCCACCTGCTGCAGCCTTCCTTCCCCTCCAGCACCCATCATTAGTGGGTCACACAGATCTTCCCCTCTGAACTTCCTAATACCTGTTGCTTCATACCAGCCCCCAATGCCAGCAGACTCTACCAGGGAACCCACAGGACACTCTGACCAGGGAAGCAAGCAGGCTAACAGATCTTCACCTCCCATTCCATTCCTCCAGGTTCAATAACCCAGTCTCATTCCCATCTCTGTTGCAGATTCTCCTCACACCCATCACCAGGGAACTAACTGAGAAGATCCTCCTGGAACACTCAGTTTTCCTCCTTATGAAGCACCTCCACTGCCCCCAGCCTACTCCCATTCCACAGGATCAAGTCCTAATACTCAGAAACACATTTTAGCTGAAACCTATCAGGACCCAGAAAGATTTTTTTTTCCTAAGAAGGAAGACACAGACATCACACTCTCCTAAAATCCATAGAGGAAACAGAAAGCAAGAAACAAAACACCCAGCTAACAAAGACAAAACCAGACATTACCACCAAGAATTGTAATCTTCCCAAACCCAGATACCTAACATACCAAAATAAAAACACAATCAAAAACAGCCAGGACAACATGTCTCCACTAAGCCCACTACCCTACCACAGCAGGCCCCGGGTATTCCAACAGCTGAAGCAAAGAAAAAGATCTTAAAATTGCCTCACAAATATGATAGGGGGTCCTAAAAGAAAAAAATGAATACATCCCTTAAAGAAATCTATGAAGACACAATTAGTGAGAGGAAATGAATAAAACAATTCAAGACCTGAAAGTGGAAATAGAATCAATAAAGAAAACCTAAACTGATGAAAATCTGGAAATGAAAAATTTAGGAACTCGAACAGAAATACAGTCAAAGGCACAGCAAATATTTTCAAAAAATTATAGAAAAAAAATTCCTAACTAAAGAAGGAGATGCCTATCAAAGTACAAGAAACATACAGAACTCCATATATACTGGGCCAGACCAAAAAAAAAAAAAAAAAAAAAAAAAAAGGCTGTTCAACTCATAAAATTAAAACACTAAATGTACAGAAAGACAAAAAAAAAAAAAAAATTAAAAGCTACAAGGGAAAAAAGACAAGTTACATAAAGATGAAGACTAGAATTACACCTGACTTCGCAATGGAGACTAGAGTGCCAGAAGTGCCTAGACACATATCTGACAGACTACAAGAGACTACAGATTCCAACCCAGACTATTATACTGAGATAAATATTCATTCACGATAAATGAAGAAAATAAGACATTCCAGGATGAAACCAAATTTAAGCAATAGCTATACACAAATCAAGCCCTATAGAAGGTGCTAGGAGATAAACTCCAATCTAAAAACGTGATCAACATTCAAAGAAACATAGGGAATAAATAATCCCAAATCAGCAAAGTCAAAAGATGGGAATCGTGTGTGTGTGTGTGTGTGTGTGTGTGTGTGTGTGTGTGTGTGTGCCACAACGACAACAAAAATAACAGAAATCAACACTCACTGGCCGTTGATATCTCAACACCAAAGTCCCCAATAAAAAGAGAAAGAACAACAGAATAGAGATGAAAAAGAATCAGACCTTCTACTACATCCAAGAAACCTACTTTAACATCAAGGACAGACATGACCTCATGGTAAAGGGTTGAGAAAAGATATTCCAAGCAACTGGACCTAGGAAGCAGGCTGGTGTAGCCATTTTAATATCTAACAAAAGAGACTTCAAATAAAAGGACATTAGATACTTATCAAAGGGAAAAAAATCTATCAAAATGACTTTCCAATTCTTAGTATCTATTCCCCCAACACAAGGGCACACAAATTTGTAAAAAACAAACAACAAATACACAACTACAGCTTAAATACATATTGACCCTCACACACTGATAGTGGGAGACTTCAATACCTGATTCTCACCAATAGACAGGTCATGCAGACAAAAATTAAACAGAGAAATATTGGAGCAAACAGGCATTACAAACAAAATGGATTCAATGGATATTTACAGAATAATTCACCCAGACACAAAAGATATCACTTCCTTTTTTGCACCTCATGAAACTTTCTCCAACATTGACCACATACTTGAACACAAAGCAAATCTCAACATATTCAAGAAAACTGAAATAACTTCCTGCATCCCATCAGAACATACAAGATTAAAGCTGGATATTAAACTCATGGAAACTGAACAACTATCTACTGAATGAAAAATGGATCAAGAGAGAAATACTTTCTAGAATTCAATGAAAATGAATACACTGTACACCCAAACTTATGGGACACAATAAAAGAGGTTCTAATAGGCAAGTTCATAGCACTAAGTTCCTACATAAACAGGAAATATATCATTCATGCTAGCAACTTAATAGCACACCTAAAAGCTACAGAAACAATAAAGAAGAAATCACACCCCAAAGAAGCAGATGGCAAGGGGAAAAAAAAAAAAAAAAAAATCAAACCCGGGGCTAAAATCATTAAAATAAAAAAAAATTAAAAGTAATACAAAGGTCAATGAAACAATGAGTTGTTCCTTTCAGAAAAATCAATGTGATTGACAAATTTTTATCCAATTAACTAAAAGACAGAGATAATATCAAAATTTTTTTAAAAATTCAAAACAAAAGAGGGGGGACATAACAACAGACACCAAGAACATACAAAGAATCATAAGGTAATGCTTAAAAAAAAAAAAAAACTACTCCAACAAATTGGAAAATTTAAAAGAAATGGATAATTTTCTCAATACATACCAATAAGGATCAGATAAGCAATTTAAATATCCCTATAAACCCTGGTAAAATAGAACTAGTCATGAAACGTCTCCCCCCTCAAAAAAAAAAAAAAAAAAAGGCCAGGACCAGATGGCTTCAGCACAGAATTCTACCAGACTTTCAAAGAAAATTAATGATAATTCCTGAAATTATTTTTGCAAAATAGAAACAGAAGGAACACTGTCCAATTCATTTTCTGAGGCCACACTCACCCTGATACTCAAACCACATAAAGACCCAACAAAGAGAATTACCAACCAATTTCCCTTATGAACATAGATGCAAAAAGGCTCAACCAAATACTTGCAAACTGAATCCAAAAACACATCTAAAAATGATCATCCACCATTATGAAGTAGGCTTCATCCCAAAAATGCAGAGATAGTACAACATATGCAAATCAACAAATATAATTCACCATATAAACAAACTGAAAGGCAAAAACCACATGATCATCTCATTAGATGCAAAAAAAAGGCCCTTGACGAAAATCCAACACTCTTTCATATAAAAGTACTGGAGAGATTTGGGATACAAGGGACATAATAAAGAAAGTTTACAGAAACCTAGAAGTCAACATCAACTGAAATGCAGAAAAATTCGATTCTACTAAAATCAGGAACAAGACAAGATTATCCACTCTCTCCATACCTATTCAATAAAATATTTGAAGTCTTAGCTAGAGCAATAGTACAACTGAAGGAGATCTCAATAGAGGAATCTCAAATGGCAAAGAGACACTTAAAGAAATGTTCAACATCCTTAGCCATCAGGAAAATGAAAATCAAAACTGCTTTGAGATTCCACCTTATACATGTTAGAACGGTTAAAATAAAGAACACAAGTGACAGCTCATGCTGGGGAGGATGTGAAACATGAGAAATACTCCTCCACTGCTGGTGGAAATGCAAACTTGTACAGACACTATGGAAATCAATATTGTGATTCCTCACAAAATTAGAATGAATCTACCTCAAGACCCAAGCTATATCATTCTTGGGCATACAACCAAAGGACATTTCATAAAGAAAATGTGGTACAATTACACAATGGAATATAACTCAGCTGTTTAAAAAAAAAAAAAAAAGACATGAAATTTACAGGCAAGCAGATGGAACTAAGGGAAAAAAAAAAAACAAAAACAAAAAACTCATTCTGTCATCCTGAGTGAGTGAGATAACCCAGACACAGAAAGATAAACATGGTATAAACTCGCTTATAAGTGAATGTTAGCTGTGAAGTAAAGGATAATTATGCTACAATTATCCACAGACCAAAGAGCTAAGTAACAAGGAGGAAAGGGGACACAGAATAGATTTTGTAGGTGGACTGGGGTTAGATGGGGATAGAAACTGGAGGGATCAGATGAGATAGTGGGTGGTGGAGGAAGAGAGTATTGGAAGAGACTGGAAATGAGGGGCAGTTGGAGGGCAATGTGAAAAACTAGTGCAATAGAATACTCTATGAGAGTAACCCTAGCAAGGGCTACTAGTAATCCTAGGATACAGAGCCTGAACTAGCCATCTTCTGTAACCAGGAAAGGCTTTCCATTAGAGGGACTGGGGCACCAACCTAGCCACAAAATGACCTTTAATTTGTCTTGCCTGCAAGATATGCTGGGGTAATGGTGGGACAGAACTTGAGGGAGGGACCAACCAGCAACTGATCTAACTTCAGGCTCAAGTCACAGAGGGAGCCCAAGCCAGACACTGCCTGGATGGCTAAGAACTGGGTAGTCAGAAACTTAGGATAAAACCAAACACAACAGGAGAGGGAGAGAGTCAATGAAATGATTCCTAATGAAATTCTGTCCTATTCATAGATAGTACTCTAGCCCAGTTGTCATCCAAGAAGCTTTATCCAGCAAGTGATGGGAGCAGATGCAGAGACCTACAGCCAACATTAGACGGAAGCTTGGGAAACCTTGGCAAAGATGGGGAGGAAGGACTGTTGGAGCCAAAGGGGTGGAGAACACCAGGAGAAAATGGCTCACAAAATCAACTAAGTAGGACTCATATGGGCTCACAGAGACTAAAGTGGCAAAGATGGAATCTGCATGGGTCTGCGCAAGGTCCTCTGCATAAATGTGTAGTTGTTTAGATTGGGGTTTTTGTTGTTCAGATTGGGGTTTTTGTGGGAGTGTTTATGATTCTTTTGTCTACTCTTGCCTCATCCAGCCTTGACTAGTGTTACCATAACTTGTTATGCCACATTTGGTTGAAATCCCTGGGAGACCTGCTCTTTTCCGAAGAAGGGAGGTAGTGAGAGGAATTGGGAGGAGTAGAAGGTGGGGAAACTATGGTCAAGTGCTACTGTATGAGAGAAGAATAATTTTTTAATGTACTTATTTTTACTGCATGTGCATTGGTGTTTCACCTGCTGGCAGTATATATGGAGTCAGATCCTGTGGAACTGAAGTTACACAGTTGTGAGTTGTCATGTTGGTGCTGAGACTTGAACCCTTGGAAAAACAGCCAGTGTTCTTAACTGCTGAGCCATCTCTCCAGCCCCAAGAAGAATACATTTTTAAAAATTATAAAAAAGAAAAAAGGGTAAATTTTAAACTATTCATTTGAAAGAAAAATAATTATAAAATATATCCTATAATCACTAGGGTATTATTAATTATTATATGATATAATATATACATATACAATCATTGGGATATTATTTATTATTTTATAATATACTAATACAAATTATAATATATAGAATAGTGATTATAGAAAAAAATATATATATATATTCTTAAACTAGTATTAGACAGGTCCTACCATGTTCCTTCTTAGTAAATTGAAAACATTTTCTATGAGAAAAGCATGTTTACTAGGTAGAACTCTTAAAAGAAAAATAATTTTTCAATCTTTTTTGATATAAACAGTACCTGATCCTCAATTTAAAGGCCTCACAAATGCCCTTGCATAGACTTTATTTTACAACATCTAAAGATAAAGTATTGATATTTCCTTGCAAGATTTCAAATTAACTATAATTTTAGGACCCAATATTCTTACAATCAGATCAGAGCTTATTTAATCTACCACACATTTAAGACATCTTCTAGAAATAAACTAAACAAATAATTTGGTTTGTTTTTGGTTTTTAAATATCAACCCTCCCATGTAGAACATGCTTACAAAATGTGTTCTGCAAATGAGAAATTCTCCATTCTTTCAACCCACTGAAAATACTCAAGACTTTCTGAAATCAACGATTAGATAGATAGCATCATGCTAGAAACTGATGAAACATGGTTAACAAGATGTAACTTCTATGTTACAGGAGGCTCAGGCAACCAAAGACACAAATAGCAGAAGTCTTGATAGAAGTGGTATTTTCTGTAATGGGTGCTATATAAAAATAAAACAAGCAAAAAAAAAAAAAAAAAAAAAACAGGCACTTTACAACAAACTATTCCAGTATAGCTATAAATCAGTATCACTTAATATTTGTATAGATTATACAGAACAAGAAAAAAACAATTCAAATTTTTTAATGAGGATGACAGTTCAATGTCAGACTTGGCAAAGGTCAGCAGCTAGAAAAGCTGGAGAAATGTATCCAAAGAAACAGAAATTGGCAATGCAAGAAACCTTAACATAACCAATTTAATGAATAATACATCTTTCCCCTAAACTATCAAGTGCATAGTATTACTTAGTGATAGAGTGCTTACTTGGCATGAAAAAAACCTGGATTCAATCTCTAAAACTACACACAGACAGACAGACAGACAGACAGACAGACACACACACACACACACACACACACACTATGAGATTCTAGAAAATCCTCACAGAAGAAAGGAACTCATGATATGATCTTGAAAGGCAATCTACAAAATTCCCTAAAATGTCTTGCATTTTAAAATAAATGTACAGGAATCAGCTACCCATATATTTCCCCACCCTACTTTGATGATAAGCTATGCTTTTCAATTGTGTTTCAAATTAAGAAGTACTACTGACACTACAGTAGGTAATAACACAGCTAAAATAAGAAGAAAAGTAAATACATAATTACTGAAGGATCTGCCTCCTCCATTAGCTCATGAGTATTCATACTTGCATAGGCATTTAAGTTATATTCTATTGAGTTGCTTGAATATTTCTTTTTTAAATAAAATTTTATTTAAATTAAAAACAGCCTTATTTTACATACCAATCCCATTTCTTCTCCCTCAGGGCCTCCCATTCCCCTACCAACCCCCCATGCCACCCCCATCCACTCCCCAGGGAGGGTGAGGCCTCCCATGAGTGATCATCAAAGTCTGTCATATCATTTGGAGCAGGACCTAGGCCCTCCCACTTGATCTAGGCTGAGAGAGTATCCCTCCATAGGAAATGGGCTCCCAAACCTCATTCATATTCTAAGGATAAATACTGGTTCCACTGCCAGAGGCCCCATAGACTGCCCAGGTCCCCCCCAACAAACACCCACGTTCAGGGGGCCTGGTTTGGTCCTATGCTGGTTTCCCAGCTGTCAGATTGGAGTCTGTGAACTTCCACTTGCTCAGGTCAGCTGTTTCTGTGGGTTTCCCTAGCAAATGTCCTCATCTACAGGGTTCATAAAGATATACAAATAAATGAATGAAACTTTCTGGAAAGAAGATGCAGACGTTAACATTAAATCCTTTCTTTGATGCCCTATTTTTACATCTGATGTGATCCAAGAAAGGCTTAGAATCAAGTATCAAGTAAATATATATATATATATATATATATATATATATATAGAGAGAGAGAGAGAGAGAGAGAGTGATCCAGCATTCTAAAGAATATACAGAGTACATTAAGTAAATCTACATTGTATCTAATAAAACCAAATAACAAATGAGAAAGGACAGAGACAGAACTACTTTATTTAAAAAAAAAAAAAAAAAAAAAAAAAAAAACACTTTTCACAAAACTCAGTTGCCAGCTTTACAGATTAGTAAGTTAAACTTTGACATTACAATTTTCTGGTCCATAACCTGAAGGCTTTGAATGTTTGGGATTCCACAGGCTTCATGTTGGCAGGGTCATTTGAACTTCATTTGCAGAACAGCCCCTTGTTTGTAGCTTCCACTAACAACTTGTCTTTCACCTGACATTGCCAAGTCCTGTCTGAATAACAACCCTAAACATTTACCTTGCTGGCAACAGCTCTGACAGGACAGAGGACACTTTCTAATCTCTTCTTGCTCACTATTACAAAGACTAAAATGCCATATGGCAGTACACACAGTTCCATATAAAGTATACTATATTCTCATGACTCTTAGTATGTTATAGAGCCAACAACCTAAGAAGCAACTGGCAGAAGAAAGAAGGTGGAAAATAGTGACCCAGATGTCCAGCAGAGATTCTTAAATAGAGTACAGAAGTAAATCAACATTACATCTGAAATTCAAATAAGGCAAAATAACAAATGAGAATTACTAGACTCACAAAATAAAAGAGATGCAGAAAGAGATCTGGTAGTCATTACATACACTTCCTGAAGAGTAACATACCAGCATGCTGACACTCAGAAAGGTCAACTGCAACAGGGGCCTTTAACAGAGAACATGATGGAAACACACACTGAAAAAAAAAAAAAAAAAAAAACTACCTGTGTCCATTTTAGACAAAACCATTTCTTAACAAGAGACAGACAAAATACGCAAGCAAAAATCAAATAACTCAGAAGGTTTCAGTAGGTAGAAGTCTTTCACATGAAAGGAAACTATAAAACTTTGGAATTTTCAGCCTGGAAATAATAGTCAAAGACAACTGGTACACAGTACAAAGATTCCAAAGAAAAGAGATGTAACAAGAGCTGAACATAGGTGGTTTCACAAATAATAGAATCAATAGAAACTCTAAAAATTCTATTTTGAAGAAGAAAATAAAAGGAAATAATTTCTAGAGTGGGTGACTCTAAGGAACTCTCTTCATTCCTTGATATAATGATCCTATAATGAAAATATCTTTAACATAAATGTAGGGGAGAAAAACAAGAGTATAAAATGACCTTTTCCATACATAACATTAAAAAGAAGAGTGAACTGAACTCCTAGAATGCCCAGTACTTAAGAAGCTAAGGCAGGACTGTTGCAAGTTCAAGGCCTGCCTTGGCTATACAGTAAGTTTCATGCCAGCCTGAGATACAGAGTAAGATTCTGATATATATTACCTATTATGATGTCTAATGCCTATAAATGAAAAACTTATTTCCAGTTTTAAAGACTAGAGAAATACTGACATTTATCATTATCATGAACGCTTAGTTATAAAGGTGTTACTGGCACTTCCTGTTGTAGTTATAGACTAATAGCACCCACAAAAGATACAAGCTTGTAAAACCAGATATCCATCTCTACACACACACACAATAAAAGTAAAAAATACTGCAACAAAATATCATCAAATATTAAGAACTATTTTTATTAAACAGAACAAATGTAATCTTTTAAGAACACTGGCTGCTCTCAGGGAGGATCCAGTTCTGATTCCCAGCACCCACATGGAAGCTGACAACCATCTGTAACTACAGTCCAAGAGGATCCAGCACCATCTTCCGGATTCTATGTGCACATGTGCACAAGGCATGCAAGTGGAATAGGACACACACACACACACACACACACACACACACACACACACTACATTTTTTGAAACTTTTAAATGAACTGTTTATGATAATAAGCTATTTTATGACAGGAACTAGATTTAGGCAGCTGCCAAGATTGATGAGGCCACTCAGTGACCTCTCGTCACAGTTTCTAAGAATTGCTAGTAAACTCTAACCTGGAAAGGAAATATCCCCATATAGAATTTGCTCAGTTGTTTTCTATCACTGCTACAAATGAGGCGCAATTCACAAAGCGCAGGAAATATAGATAACAGGGCTGAGAGTATAGTTCAGTGGTGAAGTATGCTCTTAGTGTATGAAAGTGTTCAAGTGGTAGAGTGAGAGGAAGGGTCATCAACTATTACCAAAAAATAAACACTGAATAAAGAACAGTCAATTTCTAGCTCTCTATATCATTGGAGGAAAAAGCCAAAAACAATCAAAATGGACAACTCATCCACTCAGTTGGTTTGGGGCCATGGCCCCACTCTTCACAAAAGCCAAACGTGGCTAAAAACCAGAGAAGTAACCCTAACTTAGTTTAGTGACAAAGGACCTTTTCAATCAATTCAGAGGTTGCCAGACAGCCAGACAGAACTGCTCAGGGCTCAGATGTAGCCTATATGTAGAAATCTGGGCCCTAATTGTAGCCAGGCACAAATGATCTGATATGAGTCAGCTACTGAGGAACTAGAATGGCACTATGCTTTAATTTTTTTTTTTTTTTTACTTATTTATTTACTTTATATACAAAGGGATTTTGCCTGCATGCATATCTGTGTGAGGATATCAGATCCACAGGAACTGGAGCTAGACAGTTGTGAGCTGCTATGTGGGTGCTGGAATTGAACCTGGGTCCTCTGGAAGAAACAGACAGTGCTCTCAACCCCTGAGCCATCTCTCCAGCCCAGCACTACAGTTTAAAAGCTGAAAAGAAATGTTTGTTTAACGTCATCTACTTTGTCACTATAGAACAAAGAATTCTCTTGCCAATTAAGAATCTAGATAATTTGTGAAAATGAGGCAAATTAATGAGACCAAAACTGTCTTAATACTGAGGGCTGGAGAGGAGGTGTATTGGGTAGGAGGACCTGCTGTACAAGTATGAGGACTTGAGTTCCAATCCCAGCACTCACATAAAGAGGTGGGAGTGGTCACATGCACACATGTAAAGTCAGGCTGTGGCAGGGCAGAGTGAAAGAGCTCTTGTGCTGGCTACCAGCCAGGTTTCAGTGAACAGCACTGTCTAAGAGAATCAGGCAAGCAATGATAGCAGCACATCTGACTTCCTCCTGACTTTCCCACATGTACACAAACATGTGTATATACATCACACACATACAAACACCAAGTCTTAAAGCTGACTTAAAATAATAGTGTTCATTTACTTCATCAGCCCAATACTGCAGACCTACATAAAATCTTTGACCCTAAGCAAGGTATGATGACACACATGGATTCTCAGCACTCAGGAGGCTGAGGCAGAAGGATACAAAGTTTAAGGCTAGCTTATGCAATAGAGCAATGTCTTGCCTCATAAAAACAGTATCTTATTCAAAATGCACCACTGAGTCTTTTACTAAAATACTGGAGGATTTCAGAATCAACACCTAACAATTTACCTCTTGTCCAATTTGGATATCTGGAATAAGCCAGAATGGCCTAATTAAAGCAATATTATAACATGATAAGCACTATAATCACTGAGGAGGACTCTAAGAACATCTATGAGGGATAATTAATGTGGGAAGATCTGCCCACTGTGGATGGAACCATTTCTTGAAGTAAGGGATCCAGGGCTGTATAAAAATGGAGTCAGCTGCCCATGGCAAGCACTGCTCTTTGCTCTTGACTGTGGATGTAATGTGTCCAGCTGCCTTGACTCCCCCACCATGATGGACTGTACCCCTGAACTGTGGACAAGAATAAGTCCTTTCTCTCTTAAGTCACTATTGTCAGGTATCTCATCACAGCAAAAGGAAAAGAAACTAAGACAATGACCAAGTAGGCAATAATGTAAATACAAAGAACTGTTCAGAGTCATTGGGTTATTTGCACCATCATTCTTTTAAGAACAGGTGGCTGAGGCAGGAGGGCCATAAATTCATCAGTCTAAGATATTCATTGATATCTTGTCTCAAAAACTAAGGAAAAACAGATGGAAAGAGAGAAGAGAAGGAGGAAGTAGGGAAGAAAGAGTAAATAGGGGCTGGATAGATGGTTTGGATAGTAAAGTGTTTAAAGGATAAGCACCCATATCAAATCCAGGCACAGCAATACATACCTACAATCAAGTGCTAGCAAGCAAGGAAGAGATAATAGGATCCCTGGGCTCACTAGCAGTCAATCTAACCAATTGGTGAGCTCTAGGTTCAGGAGAGACTGTTGCAAACAGTAAGATGGAGAGTGACTGAGGAAGACATCTGACACATGCACACATCTAGGTATATCTGCACAAACACACATACATGCCCACATGAACATGGACAACATATATACCCTATACCTACAAACAAAAAAAGAAAAGTGGAGGGAAGCAAATTTTGAGCAGAAATAACCCCACATTCAGGTGCCCTTGAAACAGACAAAAGAATTGTTAAACAACAATTGACATGTCAAGACCGTGTGGGAAAATGTGATTGAAAAGTAAGGGAGGTGACATAAACAAAGGGATACAGGCCTTATCAACATTTTGTGTTGTATTCTAAACTACTAAAGGAGAAACTCCAGAAAACTACAAATAACAAATTAGTAATTTGGAAATGACTGTTTTTCCTGTCTTCAATATTCATTAAAAAACAATTTGGACTTCATAAAAAAACAATCTGGAAGCATCAAAGAGGTAGCTTTGTGGTAGAGAGCTCACCCAATAAGCACAAGGTCCTGGGCACAATCTTAGCACCAAAAGAGGGAGAAAAAAAGAACTTTCCACACTGAATAGCACAGTTAAGAATACATGTGTTAGCAGCGTGTCTTTAATCCCAGCATTCAGGAGGCACAGTCAATCCAAGATCTGTAAGTTTGAAAATACTCTGTTATACATAGTGACTTTTAGGCCTGTCAAGACTTCACAGTCTACCTATCTGGTAGACAGACAGACAGACAGATGTTATTTACCTGTTTGTTTTTTTTTTTTTCCAAATATATAGGGCAGTAAACTCTGAAAAAGAAGCTTTTATCTAATTAAATTACCTAAGAAATCAGAGAATACTATTCACATTATCAGAATCTTTAGGGCTGGAAAAATATTGCCAGTAAACCCATATACTAATCACTAATGATTCAGGTTACCTGAATATTTCATAATGCCTCATTTTAATTACTTTCCATTAAATATTAAAAAAAACTGAATAATAAAGTATCAGGAACTTAGGAAAAAAACACTTAAAAGTCTAATCTCATAGCTACAATTATCTTGCAACTGTATATGTATTTGTCTCATAAAAAGAAATAATTAAAAGTTAACTAAATGTTTTTTCAAAGAGCCTCTTCTTCTGCCCATTACAGAACACTTCCAGTAGGAGAGCAAACAAAGTTCTTCCTATGTACACTTTGTGAAGGACAGGAGTCAGACTACCCAAAGGACCCCCAGGTGTCCCCAATATCAGCTGCAGCTCAGTGATAATTCAGTAAAGCCTGTTCCACACACGCAGGCCTGATCCTTATGCAACAGCTCCTCTGTCAAGAATCCCCTTCCTTTTCAAAATGCCTACCTAAAAATTGATGAAAATGACAAAATGCAGACTTCTCACCTGGAAGTAATAACAATACAATTTTAAGAGTGAAAATGGAATGAGAGTAAACTATTTCTCTTCATGATTTAATCAATGAAATTTATCAGTTTTGTGAAATCAATATGAAATGGCAATTGTTCTTTAAGATAATCTTTAAGAAGTTTTAATTTCACAGGAGTTAGGACATATATAAATATGTGGCATATATATAATACAGTTATGAAAAATAATGATAAAACTGTTTCTAAGAATAAGTAATCATTCAAGAGTCCACTGTAAGAAGTTAAACAATCTTCTTGCATAGATTTTTTTATATACATTTACCCCTACCATTCTGGCAAAGCATTATGCTCTAATAAGAAGTACCTTAATCTTCACCAAGCAATATTTTCAGGATGATAATATTATTCTCATTTCCTTGAATAATATCCATACTCCAGGGCCATCTTCTTTCTCATATTCAATATCATGCATGCTTGTATCAAGGTTCCTTTCTTCATATCCTGTCACAGTATCAATCACTGCCTCCTGTCCACTCAATCCACTTTTGATTTATCAGCCGCCGTCTTTCTGGACTCCATAACTCGACCCAAACCATTTTAACAAGACATTGACAAATAGCACTCGGTATCACATCAACCTGTTCCACTTAGTAAACTAAGAAACAGTAACTGTGACATCTCTGCATAAGTATTCCATTCTATTCCCCAGACTGATGTATATTAATGAGGAGATGGTATTTGAAATGCTTCTTCCACATCAGCATCTAATATGATCAAATTAGGAAATGGGATGATTTATTAAATTTTGTAGAGCTGAAATATTTCTTTATATCGCTATATGTGTGGTTTCAGAAAGTGAGCTGTTACTTTCAATTTTTCTACTGAAGATGTGCCTGCATTTCACAGACGAATTATTGTCTTTAAAAAGATTGCAAGAAGGCAAAATGTTATTAAGCAAATGCTCAGTAAAACAAACTAAATCAGTTTTAAAATTCCTAATTTAATGTAAATCTTGGTTGTTTCACTGAAATTCAGTTTGTGATCTTATTAAGTCATATTTGCATCGTAGTGTCTTGCTGTAGGACAGTTTCAAATTTATAGCATTACCAAGTGGCTTCACTTCTTGACTTTTAAGATATGTCCTCAATAAAATAAAATAATTGCTCTCTAAACATACATTTTGTTCTTTTTTCAGATATAAGCAAAACAAGAATAGGTTGAAAAAGAATTAAAGTGAGAAATCCACCATTTGTATCATTTCATAATTAGATGTTAAAATATTCTTATTTAAATGTTATTTGAAATTTCATAACTATTTCATGGGCACTTTAAACTATAAAAAGACCAAGTGGATATTTAGTATAATCACAATAAAAACTAAAGCAGGAATGAGAATAAATAATAAAAACTACAATGCTGCTTAAATTCTCATCTCATCTTCTATTTTCAAGTATATATGTTCCAGAATTCAAGGTCTACTCATTTCAAAATCAAAAACCTGACAGGGATAAAATCCACATTTGAGCATTTACCTAGACTGACATCGGCATATAATCTTACACACTTGGTAGTTTCTTAGTGGGTTCTCACTGAGTCATACCCGTGGACATACTAATGGGCTGAAAACAATGAATGTAGAAGAGGCTTTGACTCTCTTCACTGATTAGAAAATAACTATTACAATTGATAGAAGTATGAGAGAAATACTACAAAAACAAGAAAAGACTATCCAATATAAAATTATGATTCCCAGATACTTACTTAAAGCTTATGAGAATAAAGATCATTTGTCTCACATGAAGTACAATAATAATTTGACAATCCCACAGAGTCTAATCTAATTTTGAATTGAAGAAAATCAATAGTGTTCAAATTAAAAAATGAACAAATATTACTCTGTTAATATGTAATTTAACCTTTCTACTTAATATTCAAAAACAGAATATAGAGAAAAATAGATAATCAGAAATGCTGTCCTTTGTTCCTTAGACAAATACATGAAATATGAGAATTAGATCTTTTCTAAAATTCTGTTAAACCACTAAAACCAAATGAAATAGAAGTAAATTTATGAATCTGTTATGAGTAGATAAAGAAATATATCCAACTATTTATTTACAAAAAAGTATGTTGCCTTTACAGTTTAGAAATGATCTCTCTCTCTCTCCCTCTCCCTCTCCCTCTCATAGTAGTAATAGTAGTTAGTTACTGACCATTTTTTGAGACAGTCTATGTCGCTTAGGCTGGCCTTGAATATGTGACCTTCCTGTCTCACCTTTCAGAGAGCTAAAATTATAGGTGTATGTCAATAATCCCAGCTTGAAAGATTTTGAAACAAATCTTATTAAATAAATATATTTCCTGAAGACATATTGTACTCTTTTTAATTACTAAATATTTATTATTTGTTCTGTGAAACCATATTACTAATGAAATTTTCATATATTTCTCTAATACACAACAATCTGTATCTTCTCTAATAATTTTTATATGCATAGGATGCATTTTTTTTTGTTTTTTACTCCATTTTCCTATATGTGTGGGGTATGCATGTTTGCATAGTTAGACACATATGGGGGTTGACCTGCATGTGGAGGCCAGAAGTTGATGTCAAGAACCACATTCCATAGTTTTTCTACCTTATTCATTAGTGCAAGATCTATCTAACAAACTCAGAGCTCACCTATTGGTTAGTGTCTCTAGCTAGCTTTTCTAGGGGGAATCCTCTATCTTTATCTTACAAAAGCAAAATATGCCTCTAGTGAAGAAAATAACTCGTGCCAATAAACTTAGAACTGAATAATAGGGCATATCTATCGGGGAGTTACAAGTCTATGATGAAATGTATTTATTTAAATCCTAAAATAGGCTGTGGTGGCACATGCCTTTAATACCTGCACTTGGGAGGTAGAGGCAAGGAGATCTTTCTGAGCTCGAGGCCAGCCTGATCTACAGAGTTCCAGGACAGCCAGAGCTACAAAGAGAAACCCTGTCTTGAAAAACTAAAATAAAAAATAAATAAATCCTAAAATAACACATACACATAATGGGTCTTCTGAACATAATTTAATAAATTATATTATTAACACAATTAATGTAGTAATTGCACTGCCCTATCCAAATTAGGAAATCAAAAGGAAAATCAGGGCTGACCAGATGGCTCAGAAGGCAAATGTATTTGCTGTCAAGCCTGAAGACTTTAGTTCAATCAAAAGGTCCCACGTGGTGGAAGAAAACTTATTCCCATATGTTGTCTTCTAACACACACACACACACACACACACACACACACACACACACACACACACACAAAATGAATAAATAAAATGTAAGTTTTTAAATAAGAAAAAGAAAATTATAATTATAACTGGCATGGTAGAACAGGTCTATAATGCCACTACTCATGAGACTTCAAAAATTTGAAATTAGTTTGGGCAACACAGAGACACACCATCCCAAAAACAAAGAAAAGAAAATCAAGGTAGCTGTTTAACTAATCTTCAATACACATAAATGACTACCAAAGTTATACAAGTCATCAAATAGGTAAGATGAAAACCATAATAATACATTGGAAAAGAAACTACAGTTTGTTTCAAAAGATAATAGAGTAACAAAAATTAATACCAATTAATGTTTTTAAAAATGTTTAAAAAAACAGCAAGTACAAAATATGGAAAGATTTTTCTTCAATCTTAAAAGCAACCAGTAAAAAGAAAAAAAAAAAAAAAAAGACTACAGCTAATATTGTTAAAGTAAAAGGAAAAACTGCAAGACTGCCCACGTTCACCAGTTTTCTTTAATACTACCATGAATGTACTACACAGAAATGGAAGATGACATTAACAGCTCAAACAAGAGAATAAAATTCTTACTTTTCAAACAATAAAATAGTTTTCAGAAAAAATCCTAAGGACTTTTCAAGAAATCTAGTAGAACTAGTAAGAGCAGCAATATTATAGGTCATAAAATAAGCAGAAAATACACAAAACAAAATGTAAAAAGGATATAACGTACAATGTATAATATAAAATTTATTGTACATCTACATATTGGCAAATAATTGAAAAAGTTGATCTTAAAATAGTTCAATGTTCCTTTTTATATTGATTTAGTTAATTTCATACTTTAAAAAGTATCAAATATATACTACAGAAAAATATATAAAATGGCAAACTAACAGCAACTTCGATCTCTTGCATTTCTTTCAAGTTATGTTCAAAATATATTTTAAAGGTGAGTTCTTCTCTATCTGAACTCCAATCCTATGCCAGAGACAGCCACTGTAGCAATCTTTGTAATACTTTGTTGTCATTTTTGTTATTTGTTTGTTTTGAGGTAGGGTCTTAATACAGTCCACTTTGCCTCAAACCCACCATGTGGCTGAAGGCAGCCTGAAGTTTTTATTCTTATCAATATATAAATCCATATGTATTCTTACACACATTTGTTGCTGTATTTTTGGTTTTCTATAGCTCAGACAGGGCTCAGACTCCTTGCTATATAGCCAAGAAGGACCATGGACTCCTGATCCTCCTGCCTCCACTTCCCAAGTGTTAGAATTACAGGCACTTGCCACCATGCCCAGAATATATTTTTTTTATTAAAGAGCAGATATAAGTCAGCATTCGGTAGCATGAAAAAAATAACAAAACATATGTGTTATACACTAATTGTTTCTATGTTCCTGTAGTAGTTTGATGAGAATGGAAATGCTTGGTCACCAGGAAGTGTTGCTATTTGAAAAGATTATGAGGTGTGGCTTTATTTGAGGATGTGCATCACTGGGGGTGTGGGCTTTGAGGTTTCAGGAGCCCAAGCCAGGCTTAGTGGCTCACTCTTCCTGCCTCTTGCAAATCCAGACATAGAACTCTCAGCTACTCCAGCACCATGTCTGCCTCTGTACCACCATGCTTCCAGCCATGATGACAACAGACTAAACCTCTGAAACTGTAAGCAAGCACCAATTAAATGCTTTCTTTTCTAAGAGCTGCCATCGTCAAGGTGTCTTTTCACAGCAATAGAACACTAACTAAGACAGCTCCTAAAAATGAATGTGTATTATCTGGAAAGAGGGCCTCTGAGAATGAGACACTTTATAATGAGATTAGTGCCCTGGTAGAAGTCACAGATAAAAATTCCTTCTTTCCCCAATGTTCTCCACTAAAGGAGAAAAAGAAAGCAAGAAGATGGCTATCTGTGATTCACAAAAAGAGCCATCACCAGAACCCAGCCAACTGTAGAAATAAATTTTGTTTATTTTTCAGTTACCTGGTCAGAGCAGCATTAGGTAAAACAATATAAAAATATTTGCACTAAAAACTAACCCCACTGTTGAGAGAAACTAGAAGTGAAAAGAGATATACATGATGCCCATAAACAGCAAACCCAACACAGTATTATACCAGTTCTCCCATTCTACTGACCCAGTGAACTGCAACCCCAATTTCAGCACACTTGTTTGTTTGAAAAAACTGTCAAGCTGCCTCTAAATGGATATGGATATAAATATGCAAGCAACAATATCTATTTTACAAAACCATAGTAATCAAAATTATCTAAGACAGATATAAAAATAGAGCAATTCAACCAAACCAACCCTCCAAAAATAGAACCTCACTCATAAAGTCAATTACATTTTAAGGTATCAAACTATTTGGTAGGAAAAAAAATTAAAAAAAAAGTCCATAAATATATGGCACTGTGTTTTCAATTGTACAAAACACAACAAAACAAGATAGCAACAAAAACAAAAGGACACAGAAACTTGGTTCAATTGATAATTATCCAGAAGTCAACCTAAAAAAATAAAGAAATGGCTATTGGGTGAAGGGAAGTCACATGTCACATTCCCCAGTAGGTACAGCCAGACTCATGCTCAGCAAAACAAACCTAATTAATGTAGAAGGACATGGAAAAAAACAAAACAAAACTAAAGTGTGATCAGCATGATAACACAGGCCTATAATCGCAATACTTGGGACACTAAAAAATAAGGATTACCACTTCAAGGCCAATTTGGGCTATACACCAAATACTAGGGCAGCATGGAATACAGAACAAGGCTGTCAGAAAAGGAGAAGGAAGAAGAAAGGGTAGAGAGGGAAGACGAAGGAGGAGGGAGAGAATGGAGAGGGGAGGGAGAAGAAGCAGGAAGAGTGGGAAAAGAAAAAAGGAAGAGAAGGAAGGAGAGAAGAAAAGGGAGGAAAAGAAAGAGGGAGGAAACAGAGGAGGGAGAAAAGAAGGAGGAAGGAGAAGAAGGTAAAACAGGACAAGGCAAGGCAAGACAACAGATGTGACAATATTCAACTGTAATACCAGCACTTGAAAGGCTGAGGTAGGCTTACCAAGAGTCTGGATTCAGTTTGTGTTATACAGTGAGTTCCAAGCCAGCCTGGGCTATTGTCTCAAAAATAAGAGAAAGGAAAAACTAAAAATGATTATCAACAAACAGAAACCTGGGTATGGAGGACTTGAGAGATGGCTCAGAGGTTAAGAGCACTGGCTGCTCTTCCAGATCCCAGCAACCACATGGTGGTTAACAACCATCAGTAATAAGATCTGGTGACCTCTTCTGGCCTGCAAGTATACATTCAGGCAGAACACTGTATATATAATAAATAAATAAAATTTTAAAAAAGAGAGAGAGAAAAAGAAACTTGGCTGTGGTGGCACACACCTTTAATCCCATCAGGGATCAGGCAGAAGGAACTCTGAGTTCAAGGCCAGCATGGGCCAAATCAATGGTTCTCAACCTGTGTATCATGACCCCATGGGGGGGGGGGAGACCCTTTCATAGGGGTCACCTAAGACTCTCAGAAAACATAGATATTTACAATATGATTTATAAAAGTAGCAAAATTACAGTTATAAAGGAGCAATAAAAATAATTTTATGCTTGGGGGTCAACACAGCAGTTGTATTAAAGGGTAGAAGCATTACAAGAGTCTACCTAGTGGGCTCCAGGACATACTAGTCTATAAAACTGAGTAAAGAAAATGAAAGGGATATAGGAGATATCATTAGCTGGACAAATACGTATACTTTGGTAGCTTCAGAGGGGGAAATGAAAAAGAAAGGATAGAAATTGTATTTGGAGAAATAAAGGCTGAATTTTTTTTCTAAATTTAACAGAAAATCAGCACCTGATAGAAGACAAAACTGTCAACTAAAAGTACTAAAATACACAAAACTGTGTTGCAAAAATAAAAAAAAAAAATCTTAAATGAAGCTGAAGGTTTTCTTCATTGCTAGGTCTTCCTTATAATAAATACTAAAATGCCCTGCAAGTTCAAGTAAGAAAACCCTGAACAGCATCATAAGAACACAGGGGAAAAGTAAATACACAAACAAACAAAATACTATAATGATATATAACACATTGTTGTTGTTTTATATTTTTGTGTTTTGTTTTCTGATGCTACAAATGAAACTCAGAGCCCCAAGCATGCTAAACATATGATCTACTATGGAGCTATAGTCCCATATTTCATGAAACAATTTTAATCCTGTCAGGAAATTTTATCCTGAGTGAGGTAACCCAGACACAGAAAGACAAACTTTACTCAGAGCATTAGGCAATTTATACTCTGAGACCAAGCAGTGATTGCCTACACCTTTAATTCCAGCACTTGGGAGGCAGAGGCAGGCAGATCTCTTGTGAACTCAAAGCTAGCCTGGTCTACAGAGAAGCATCCAGGAAAGCCAGAGCTACACAGAGAAACCTGTCTCAACCTCCCCACCCAAGAAAATAAAAAGAGTCAGAAGAGAAAGGTGTTCAATCACAAGGACATGCTACAATGGCAAAAACGTGTTTTTTCCATAAAGGCATAATATGAATATCAACGACAGAAGTAAACTCACTCCTATCAGCACCACCTGGGAGGGGCACATACACTTATTCCAAGAACAATTCTACATTTTGAAGAAACTGCGTTCACAAGACTTTTGTCTTGTTTACTTGGAGTTTTCTCACAGCATTCAGAATTCTCACACAACTCTATGGAGATGTATGAGTAACATTTTTTAATGTAACTAAGGTTGCTTTGACTTAAAATAAGATAGTCATAAACACTCCATGATAACCACAAAGAAAGGTACCTACAGAAGATATACAAGTGGAAATAAGAAATGAAAGCATGTTAGTTCCAAAAACAGGCACAAAGGAAAGTGACAAAGAACAAAACAGAGTCAGAATACAATAAAATAAGAATCACCTTTCCCGATGTAATTACTTTGGGTTTTTTTTTTTTGTTTGTTTGTTTGTTTGTTTTGTTTTGTTTTGGAGAAAGAATTTCAAGGTCCAGGCTGACCTTGACCTCAATGTGTAGTTCTGATCCTCCTATCTCTACCTCTCAATGTCTGGGATTACAAATGTGTGCCCACAGATCTAAACAGAGAATTATCAATAGAGGAAACTCAAATGGCATAAAAACTCAAAGCAATGTTCAGTATCCTTAGCCTTCAGGAAAATGCAAATCAAAACTACTTTAAGATTTCATCTTACACCTGTCAGAATGGCTAAGCTCAACAAAACAAGTGAAAGCCCATGCTAGTGAGACTGTGGTACAAGAGGAATACTCATCCATTGTTGGTGGGAATGCAAACCTTACAGCCAATATGAAAATCAATTTGGCAGTTCCTCAGTAAGATGGAATCAATCTGCCTCAAGATCCAGTTATACCATGCTTGGGCATGTACCCAAAGGATGTTCCATGCTACACAAGGGCACTTGCTTAATCATGTTCATTGCTTCTCTATTCATAATAGCCAGAAATTGGAAACAACCTAGATGTCCAAATATGACACATGTACACGATGGAGTACAGCTGTGTAAAAAAAAAAAAAAAAAAAAATGGCATCATGAAATTTGCAGGCAAATGGATGGAACTAGAAAAATTCATTCTGAGTGAGGTAACCCTAACCCATAAAGATAACTATGATCAGGGCGTTATTTAGCCATCATCAGAGAAGCTTCCTACTGCAGCAGATTGGAACAAATACAGGGACCCACAGCCAGATACTTTACACTGACACAGAAAGAGAGTCCTTGGAACACACAGCTTTAAATGGGATTTCTCCACCAAATACCTCCCCTCAGAGCTCAGGGAACCCTGTGGAAGAAGAAGCAGAAAGAGTATAAGAGCCAGAGGGGATGGAGGACACCAGGAAAACAAGGCCCTTTAGATCAGCTGAGCAAAGCTCATGTGAACTCATAGAGACTGAGGCAGCATATACAGGCCAGCATGGGTCTCACCAGATCCTCTGCGTATATATTACAGCTTCCAGTTTAGTATTTTTATGGAACTCCTGACAGTGTGAATGAGTAGGTCTCTGATTCTTGTACCTTCTCTTGGGTTCTGTTCCTTCTGTTGGTTTGCTTGTCCAACTTCAATGTGATGGGTTTTGCTTTATCTTATTCTATTTTATTTTGTAATGCTTTGCAGTGACCTTTTAGAAGACTGTTCTTTACTAAAGAAGAAAAGAAAGGGAGTGGATCTGGATGGGAGTGGGGGTGGATAGGAATTGGCAGAAGTAAGGGGAGGGGAACGTGTAATCAGGAGATACTATATGAGAAAAAAGTCTATCTTCCTTTTTTTTTTTTTTTTTTTTTTTTTTTTTTTTTTTTTGTTTTGTTTTTCTTTCTTGAGACAGGTTTTCTATGTCAACCTGGCTGTCTATTTTCAATAAAAGGAGATGGAGGAAGGTTGACACCTTGAGGGGGATTCTGTGATAAGGGTTGGAGGAAAGGAACATAGGAGAGGCTGTAGGGAGGGAAGAAAAGGGGGGAAAGTAATATAATCATATACTTTAACTAAAATTATATGACTATAAAAACAAACAAAAATGTGTGCCCAGTTTCATGGGGTGAGGAGTTAAGCAGGGCTTTACACGTTGTTAGGCAAGCTCTTCACCAACTTAGCTATATCACCCACCCATGTAATTTAATTTAATTTAATTTATAAATATGTTAAATCTCTCCAAACCAAAAAAATCAGAGCATAACTAAATGGATTAATGAGACAATATGCAATCAATTATTCTCTACAAGTTTAAGTCTTATAATAGCATAAACATGGTCAAAACCCCATGATTGGGGAGATCATAGGCTTTGGGGATTCCGGAGATAAATTGGAATGGAACCTGTCTTAGTGTCCTACTGCTGTGAAGAGACATCATAATGCATAAACAAACCACCTTTTTTTAAGATTTATTTATTTATTACATATGCAGTGCATTGCCTGCATGTCTGCCTGAACACCAGAAGAGGGCACCAGATCTCATCACAGAGGGTTGCGAGCTACCATGTGGGTGCTGAGAATTGAATTCTGGAAGAGCAGCCAGTGCTCTGAGCCATCTCTTCAGCCCCAGGAAAACCTTTAACTGGGGCTGTCTTACAGATTCAGAGGCTTAGTCCATTATCAGCATTGTGGGAAACATGGCAGCACACAGGGAGACAGGGTACTGAAGAAAGACCCAAGAGTTCTACGTCTGGATCAGAAGGTGGTGGGAAGAGAGAGTCACTAGGCCTGGCTGAAGCATTTGAAACCTCAAAACCCACCCTCAGTGACAAACTTCCTTCAATAATACCACACCTACTCCACCAAGGCCACATCTCTTAATAAGCCACTCCCTATGAGCTTGGGGGACCATTTTCATTCAAATCACCACAGAACCAAACTACATCCTAAGTATTTATGTTTCTAACCACAAACAAGGCTAATCTCAAACTAAATCACAGAAACTTCTCTTTACAGTGAACTGCAATGAACACAGATGACTCATGACTGCTCAAAGTACTAATAAATGACAATCCTGGGCTCAGCTCTAAACAGGACATTTATACAACCCTGTAAAGTTTGGGGAACATCACAAAAGAAGGAACAGAGAGAATGGAGAGCCTGAAGGTAGGAAGAAAAGCTGTAAAATGGTATCTTCAGAGCATGACACAGCCATTGCAATCATTATCTCACAGCAGCTTTGATTGCCTGCACAAAACTGTGCCTGTCTGCAACTAATCATAGACTGGAAGAAGTACAGGAGACTCTACTCCCTGCTGAACAACTAACTGGCTATCAGTAGATCCTGGAGAATATCAGGAAGTATCTTCAGTTGTGTAGCAAATGGTGAGCCCACCAGGCTCCAAAATGATCATAGTTAAAATTAGTGGGTCACAAAACAAAAAGATATGAGTATAGAAAAGGGACTTTGGCTTGAAGGGAAGGAATGATAATGGGCAAGAAGGAGATAATGGAAGCTGGGAGTGAGGAAAAACAGAAAGCATTATATAAAGTATAAAATGTCAAAGAACAGATTTTACCATAAAATAAAGAGACAAGCCTTAGCTATAAAGACATCTGTTGAACAAAGGATTGAAACAGATATCCAATATACATGGTAACAAAGAGAACAGAAGTGGACAAACTTAGCTCAAACATACAGGCTAGAAGTCAAAGACTGTCACAAGAGGAAAAGGTGGTTTTATAATACGTACGTTGGCCTATTCAGCAGGAAGACATAAAAATTTTGAGCATATATATACATTAAACATCAGAGCACCTAAATATATAATGAAGCAAATGTTGACAAAGATGCCATGAAAAATATTAGCAATAATAATAGCAGGACATTTTATTATATGCTTATTTACTTATTTTTTACAAATATGTGTGGTTATGTGCATATCATGGTGCACATGTGGACAGCAGAAGACAACTCACAGCGTTGGTTTTCACCTCCCACCATGTGAATCTCAGGAATGAAACTCAGGTCATAAGGCTTGATAACAGACTTGACAGCTAACCTTTTCCAGTTAAGATATCTTGCCAGCCTGTTAGAGATTTTAATACCCCATTTTCAATAATGACTATGTATATATGAGCATATGTATGAAATAAACTATGATATATTTACCATTAAGCAATAAAAAGTAACAAGCACTGATACAGAAATGAAAACATTAGGCTAAGAAAAAGGCATATGCAAACTATTACTACCATATGACTACATTTACACAAAATTCTCAAATAAAATGTAATAGATTCATAATATAGAATACTTTTCAGCAATGGAAAGATATAATTAACAACACATATAAAATAAACAAATCTCTGGGAATCAGTCTACCACAGGACCCAGCAATTCCACTCTTAGGCATACACCCAAATGATCCACATCCATGCAACAAAGACATTTGTTCAACTAAGTTCATAGCAGCATTATTTGTAATAGAAAGAACCAGGAAGCAACCTAGATGCCCCTCAACTAAAGAATGGATGAAGATGTGGTACATTTACACAATGGAATATTACTCAGCAGAAAAAACAATGGAATCTTGAAATTGGCAGGCACATGGATGGAACTTCATGAAACAATCCTGAGTAAGGTAACCCATTCACAAAAAAGAGGAATATGGTATGTACTCACTCATATATGGATTTTAGACATAGAGCAAAGGATCACCAGCCTATAATCCACACCACCAGAAAAACTAGGATACAAGGAGGAACCTAAGAGATTCATACAAGGTCCCTCACAGAAGGGGAAAGGAACAAGATCTCTTGAGCATATTGGGAGAGGGGGCAGTGAGTAGAGAAATGTAGTGAGATAGTTCTGTGGCACTGACCACGCCCATTGGGGGGTGGAGCCATGGGCGGAGTGACCTGTGGAAAGAGGTCGGAGGGGGCCAGGAAAGGGGTTCTCTTTCTGGCGTGACTCGGACAGGAGAGGATCGGGTTGAATTTCCTGGTGTTCATCTGTCTAGGTTGTAAGTTATTTCTCCCTGAATAAACATCTATTCGGTCTATTTGTTTATCCTGATCTTTATTTACCGCGATAGAGAAAGAGTTTAGAGAAAGGGGGGGGGGGGAGAGAAGAACATATATGACCAGGAAGATTGAGTCAGGAGATAGATAGATGACAGCGAAAAAAGAGATACCATAATAGAGGGAGACATTATAGTTTGAAGAGAAAATTGACTCTAGAGAAATATCCAGAGACCTACAAGGATGACCCCAACTAACAATCTGAGCAACAGTGGAGAGGCTAACTTAAATGCCTTTCCCTGATAATGAGACTGATAATTAACATATATGCCATCATTGAGCCCTCATCTAGTAGCTGATGGAAACAGGGGCAGACACCCACAGCTGAACACTGAGCCAAACTCCTAGAATCCAGTTGCAGAGAGGGAGGAGTGATGAGCAAAGGGGTCAAGACCAGGCTAGAGACACCCACAGAGACAGCTGACCTGAACAAGGGGGAGCTCATGGACCCCCAGACAGATAGCTGAGAAACCAGTATTGGACCGATTCAGACCCCCTGAACAGGGGTCTCAGTTAGAAGGCCTGGGCAGTCTAAGAGACCTCTGACAGTGGTACCAGGATGTATCCCTGGTGCATGAAAAGACTTTGGGCGCACATTCCCCATGGAGGGATACTCCCTTAGCCTAGAGGCAGGAGGGAGGGCCTAGACCCAGCTCCAAATGAGTTGACAGATTTTGATGATACTTCCTGGAGGGTATCACCCTCCCTGTGGAATATGGGACAGGAGGGGACGGTCAGGGAACATGGGAAGGAGAGGGAACTGGGATCGATATGTAAAATAAAAAAAATATAAATATATATGTATAAACAAAATTAAAAATAAATAAATCTCAAAAGTATTAATAATAAGCCTTAGCAAAAATAAACATTGTGTATGAATGCAGATATGTGAAATTAATCTACTCAAAAAGAAACAAAAACAGTGATTTCAGTTCATCTAGCAAGCAGGAATTAAGAAAAGTTATGTGTGAACTATCAGAAAATGATAAAGGTCTATTATTTTTAAAAGTATATGCCTTCATTAAGTTCAGAAAATGTATGCTTAGAATTGTGCATTGTAATATTTATGAATTTTACCAGAAAAGAAAAAAGTTTTAAAGTATCTTTTCAAAAGAAAAATTTATAAAATATTAAATTCTGTGAGTAGATACTAAAGTATTTAAGGGGAATATATACTGATGTCTGAAACTATGGATTCAATCCTTAGGCTGAATTAATGGACAGAGAGGAAGGAATGGGAAGGCATGTGATAAATCAAGTAGAAAGTTAATGGAAAAGTCTAGGTAGTGAATATATGAGTATTCAATATAAAATTATATCAACTTTACTATATACTTGAAAGTTTTAATATCTTGAGGGAGAAAAGTCCATTGAATATAATTGAAGCTGTGGTTTCAGGAAAATTTGTAACCTTAAACACTTTTATCAATAAGAGTTACACAAACACATATAAACTCCCAACTCAAAGGTAAGAAACAAAAGGGCTGGGAAGATGGTTGATGGGTAAAGGTGCTTAGAGCCATGCCTGCATTCACGCCCTGGAACCCACTAGTTGGAATGAAGTAGTCAGCTCCCATAAGTTGTTCTCTGACCTCCACACACACACCATAGCATGAACATGACCAATCCACACACACAAACTTATTTTTAATTAGAAAAGTAAGTACAGCGCCAGGCGTTGGTGGCACATGCCTTTAATCCCAGCACTGGGGAGGCAGAGGCAGGCAGATCTCTGTGAGTTCTAGGTCAGCATGATCTACAGAGCAAGTTTCAGGAACACAGCCAAAACAATACTAGAAACCCTATCTTGAAAAAATGAAAGAAGGAAAGAAAGGGAAGAAGGAAGGGAGGGAGGGAGGGAGGAAGAAAGGTAAGTACATAAAAACCAAGAACAAAATAGGAAATACAAATGAAAGCAATGATTAATAACTTAGAGAAACAGAAGGTATATTAATCAAAATCTACTTTTTAATGTGCTTGTTTTCTGAAGCAGGGTCTGTGTAGCCCATGCTAAGTCTCAAACTTGCTAAAGCCAAGGATGACCTCTGCCTCCTTTATGCTGCTAATTACAGACATGCATCGGCCAAGTCTGGCATTTTTGTTTGTTTGTGTTTTCTTTTAAGTCTAGGTAGTCTATCAGGTAATTTAAATAGGAAAAAAAAAGTTATAATAAATAAATTAATGAAAGACAAAAGGAAAATGAGCACTGAAATAGCAGAAAAGCCTAGAATCATTACAGGGTATTCTGCAGACTTCTAGGTATTTATTTTAAAATCCAAATGAAATGGACAATGTACTAAACAAGAAAAGTTTATCAAAAATAAGTCAAATGAAACAGAATATTCAAGCTGATCAATTTCTGTTAAAGAAATCAAGGAAGTTACTGTGATGGCACTGGGCCCAGAGGATTTCATGAATCTACAATAGCTTCAAAGAACAGACTCCTAAAAACCAAAATTGTCCCTGAGCATTGAAAATGAAGGGAAGCTTGCAAGTTCTCTTTGTGAAGAAAGAGCAAACAATGTAGTTGCTAAATTTAATAAAACCAGTACAAAAAAGACAAATATAACATATAAATATCAATGTAAAAAAATGTACAAAGTTAAAAAATTAAAAGAGCAGACTCTTATACCACACCAAGAAAATTTAACAAAAATCTGGATCAACTGAGGTTTACTCTAGAAATCCAACACTGGTTCCTCAAGAGAACTTTCTGGATGAAAAAGCTTCAAGAAAATTCAACATTTAGTACCCAATTCTAGTTGGAAAAGGGGTGATGGGCTCTCTCATAAAACAGCAAAGTATACACGCTATAAGCCCAGAGACAGGAAATTCAGGACATTTTATTAATAAAAATCACAGGAAAAAAATGTATATCCTTTTCAGTGCTGTTCAGCATCAGCCTAAAAGTTAAAAGCAACACAATCAGATAACAGGAGGAATGGGAAGAATGAGAATTAGGAAAGCAAAGCTACTCCTATTTATAGATAAGCCCTAGACAGCCACATGTGAACTGGAACAATAAAAGAACTCTGTGGCATAGGATATAAGACTAATATGAATTCCGCAGATTTCTTACAGAAAAATAACAAATAGTTACATATTATATATACACAAAACCCTATATAATAGCAGTAAAAAAGTTAAACTACTTTGGGATAAATTTATCAAGAAATAAACAAAAACTTTAATGAGAAAAACTTTCTTTATAAAAGTAAAATAAAACCTAGACTATGCACTAAAAAGAATGTAGAATTGACCTTAGTGTTTAAATTTAATAAAATCTGACCAAAAATAACACCAGGCTGTTATAATAGAATGAGGTGAGTTAGCAACAAACATATTCATATGAAATGTCACAAGGCAATCACTGAGAAAGATCACAAATATTCCTGTTCAAAATTAAAAAAGGCTGTAAAGTCACCATGACTGTAGTGTGTATGGCAGAATTGATATAAGACCAAGAAAAGCACCCGTGCATTTTAATTCAAACTGAGATCACAATGTTCATAATTGTTACAAATCATAAAATACATGGAATATTCAAAAAAGATAAGTTAAATTTGACTTGGGGAGAAAAGACAGAAATCAATAAAAAAATTAAAGAAAGAGAATTAATGGTCTTATAGAACTGAACATTAAAAAAGTAGAAAGTATTTTCAAAGAAGAGATGATGGCAAAAAGCTGGAACAAAGAATATATGCAAATAAAAACAAAACCTTGGAACTCTGGGGCATGTATAGAGAACAACAGTGTACTATACAAAGTGGTTTATACAAAGAATAAATAAAAAAGCAGACGGGGGTGGGGGGGTCAATGTCAAATATCAAAAATCCAGAGAAGCTGAACATTTAGATTTTACTGCAATCAAGCTTCACATGCAAAGAGAATTATACATTTTATGGCCATTACACTAATACTACACAGACACAAGCAGAGACAAGAAGCAATCTTTAAAACATTATTTTTACAGAAAAAAAAGAGAAGTGGATTGGGAAGTAGGAATGAGGGGTGGGGTGGAAGAAAGGTCTAGGAGAAGAGGAAGAAGGGGAAACTGTGACTAGGATGTAAAATGTATAAATGAATTAAAACTACAACAACAAAACACTATTTTTATTCTTTCATTTATTCCAATAGTCACCTGTCATTCACAATGACTTCTACGTACCTACTTCCATCAATTCCCTCATTACAATGGTCCTATTCTATTGAATCACTTTTCCTACCACTGTCCAAGATACCCAACTCCTCAAACATGCTAATCCCTACACTGGACCTAAAGCAAAGCTAGAAAACACTGGAGTAATGCAGCACACATTAGGCTGCTCAAGTTGCCTTAACAAATTTTGGAAAGACATACATGCTCAATTCATAGCATAGCATGTTAGTTCTAACCCTGTGTTTGCAACTCCTGCTCTTCCTTCTTCAGATACTTCCACCATCATTCAGAGAGGGAGAAGCCCCCGCCAGAAAGATTCACGACATGTATCAGTGAGGCTATACTGAGCCATACAGATCCAATAAAGCCATCAGATACTGACAAGTACATGAGCAGTCTCCAATGAGAAAAGCAGAATTGCCTTCTGAAGCCAGTCGAATTGTAGAACCCAAAGAAAAATAAACCACTGCTGTTGTGAGCCACTGGTCTTGAAAGCCTGTTAAAAGCAATAAGTACTAATAGGCATACCTTCTTGTTCTGCTTTTGGACCGAGAACGCTGACCTCTATAGGATTTCCCTCGACCCCTGGAACGACTTCGACTTCGTTTTCTTCGGGAGCCGTAGGAAGAACTGCTGCTTGACCTATGCCTGCGTCTGAAATGAACCATAAGCTTCACTGTGATGCAAAGTTTTGGTTGTGAGCATCCAGGGGGAATGTAAAATTGTCTCATTCTTGTTGCTTCCCTCTTTCCTCAAAGAAGACCAAGTAAATAAAACATTACTGATCTCCAACACCCAGACAGATGACTCACAGTGGGACGAGCTACTATTTATGATATTATGGGTCACAGTAATATACAATCTTTCCAAATGTCATCAGAAAATGCAAGAACTATACCAACTTCTATCTGCTTGTTACATACAAAGGATGTAGACACTAGGCCTGATTAGAAAAAAAAAAGTGAAAATAAATAAATAAAACCTCTGGGTTAAGATTTCACCCTCCTAAGTTTCTAACTATTAAAAGAGCATTATTTTATCCAACAAAATTAAAAATACAAAATAAAATGACTTCTTAGGAACATTACTCTCTTACTCTCTGTGTTGTATAAGCAGAAATTACAAGCATTAACCTTCTCTCATAAGAATGGGAGCGAGGCTGACGGTCTCTAGACCAGGATCTGGACTCAGACCTTGGCCGCCTCCCACCCTTCTTGCGGCTGTAAGTCCTGCTGTCTGAAGAGCTGCTTGAAGAAGAGCGTCTCCGGTGTTTCTTTTTTCTCTTGCTTCTGCTTTCTTCCTCAGTGTCTGATGACCTGCGTCCCATCTCTACAAGGTTACAATAAAACATTCCTAATTTAGTAATGCGACAAATGAAATTCAAGACAAAAATTTTTAAACTTTTTGAGGAAAAAAAAAATAATAACTGTGTTCCTTAAGCTGGCTGTGAACTTCTGGAGCCAACAGATTTTCCTCCCATCCCTCCAGAGTAGCTGAACTACTGGCACATACCACCATACCCTACCACATCTTAAAAAAATTTTAAAGTAAAATATGATTGGCTTTTTTTCCCTACCCATGTGAAATAGCTTTAGCACAATCTTCTTGCTTATCAATGAACTTTTAACACATTCTGAACAACTTGAATTTGCACCAACTTTTTTAAATGTCTTTTGAATATCAATCCTAAAGATAGTTTTCTGACAGCATAAGTTGTCCTTATCATTAACTACATGATATTTTGTTTAGTAATTAACCATCTAGTCCTCCATTTTTACACTCCCTGAAGGTGAAAGACACTTTAGAGTCATATTTTTCAAGCTGCATTCTAAATAATTAAATGGGTTTTTTTTTAGATTTTACTTATTTTATGTGTGTGTTTGCCTGAATGTATGTCTGTTCACCACATGAATCAGTGTCCATGGAGTCAAAAGATGGTATCAGATTCCTTAGGACTCTAGTTACAAAAGGCTGTACATACATACATATAGGATATGTTGGCCAAGTATGCACTTTGGTGTAATGTCGAAGTCAGAGGACAACTTTTGGGGAGTCCCTTTTCTCCTTGAATCACAGGTTATGGGGGGAGTGCTTGCTGTGAGGCTTTCACAGCAAGCCTCAATTCACATGTCCAACAAACACTGGGAAGCCTGGATTTGAAACTTTCAGTGAGTCACTAACATCCTTTAGTCAGCTTCCAAGCTGAAAACCAGCCCTGAATAAAAGCTTACCATGTTGCTTTCCATTTAAAAATAATGTTCATAAAATTATATGTATACATACAATGTACACATATGCACATGTGTAAAGTACACAGCTACATGTTTCCAAACACATATGTATATAATAGCTATTTATAGATCTATACATATTACATCTATATTAGATATCCCTGTATATGTATATATTTTACGTATAAGAAATATATACCCAATTCAGAGATAATAATAATATTTTCTTACTTCTTGGCTTTTTGTTCCTTTTTACTTTGTTTTGTTTTCACCTTAAGAACTGACAAACTGACATGTATAGCAGTATACATTTTTAAAAATTAGCACACAGGAGGCAGAGGCAGGCAGATCTTTGTGAGTTCAAGACCAGTCTGGTCTGCATAATAAGTTTCATGTCTTCAAACCAGTCGGGCCTGCATGATGCAGACAAGTCTCAAAAAACAAAACAAAAAACATATAAATTTTCCTTTCTATAAACAAGTATTTAAATTAAAATGACTTTTTATTAGGTCTTTTATACTATCATTTAGAAAATACTGAAATGCCAGGATTGCAAGGATTTTACACTCTTACTTTAAAAAAATATTAAAGTGTCAGGTATGATGGAATACTTGGAATCTCGGCATCTGGGAGATAGGAGCATGTGGATTTCCACAAATAGAGGCCAACCAGGTTTAAAATAAATAAATAGGAAGGTAGGTAGATAGATAGATAGATGATACATAGATATGCATGAACACGTAGGAGGCCTGCCAGGCTTAAAGTAAGTAAGTAAGTAAGTAAGTAAGTAAGTAAATAAATAAATAAATAAATAAATGTGAAGCACAATTAAAGGAATAAAAAAGTAAGTTCACAAGGATAAAAAAAAAAAAAAACTAGACTGGTGGTGGCGCAAACCTTTAGTCCCAGCACTCCAGAGGCAGAGGCAGGCAGCTCTCTTAGTTCCAGGACTACACAGATAAACTGTCTCAGAAAAAAAAAAAAAAGAAAGAAAGAAAGAAAGAAGAGAGAGAGAGAGAGAGAGAGAGAGAGAGAGAGAGAAACTAGAAGACAACAAGAAACAACAGACAAGATAAATCAGGTTTTAGCAAATGAAAAACTGATGAAGGATTTAAAACTACAAAAATTGAATACAGCGCATGTTACAGAAAATTTCAACAAGAAAAAAGCCAACTCATGCAACAAAAATCAGAATAAATGATGAGTTTGAAACACACCACACAGGTACAATGAAGTATAAATCTAGAAACATGGAACTGATTGAATTTCTGTACAAGAAATATGCTCAGGTCCCCTCCCCCCATGCCATCTGGCCAGGTGATTAGCCTTCTCCAACCCCAGTAGGACATATGGTGTGTTAGATGGGGAGTGCAAGGTCTAAGAGCTCAGTTTTTTAAAAAGTGGGGAGGCATAGTGATATCAAACTACAAGTAAAGGGGGTTAAGTAAAATTTCTGAAAACAAATATACATCCTTAGAAGGAAATAAGATATCTATAAAACCTACAGAATCAACTAACCGGTGCTCATAGGAACTCATGGAGACTGAACCAACAACCAGAAACTTGAATGGGACTGACCTAGGCCCTCTACATATTTGTGAAGTTGAGAACACTGACTGTCTCTGACTCTTACACAGGCTTTTGGGACCCTACTCCTCATACGGGGTCCCTTTGCCCAGCCTTAATATATGGGGAGTTGCTTGGTCTTACTGCAACTTGATATGTCCTGTTTTGTTGATATCCATGAGAGGACTGCCTTTTTCTGAAGAGAAATGGAGGAGATTTTTGGGCTGGAGCAGGGTTATAAAGGGACAGTAGGAGGAAGCGAGGAGAAACTGCAGTCAGTATGTAAAATATATAAACAAATTATTAAAATAGAAAATTAACAACAACAAAAAAGATCTCTATAAAAAAAAAAAAACTAAACTGTACCCAATGGGCAATGTAGTTGAAGGTCCCATGAATAAAATGGCCAGCTCCCATCACCCTATAACATAGCCCTCTGTTGACAAGCTCAAATACAGAGTGAACATTTTCTAGAAAGTCTTTTTCTGTTAACATTTTAGTGGATACACAACATGAGAGCCAACTAGATAAAGAAAGCCTCAGTCCTAAGAGATAGGCCCCAAGACATGGCTCAGCACTGCAGCATCTCACTGATGCTGTGAGGCCCGCACACAGCACTCAGCAACACAAAACAAAAGCAAAAAACAACCGTAATAACCAGAAGGCAGAAAACAGAAATAAAGCAACTTATAGCAAAATGGGAACATAAAGCGAAAAACAACAACAAAAACTTCAAGAACAAAAACTCATTAATATTTTCAGGTAGGTAATGAAAATATGTCCCAGCAAGCAAGAAAAAAAAAGGAAAATGCTCCAAGGAAAGCTTGGTTTAAATATAAATGACAGACAAGATGAGGTTGAAAAAGGTCAAACACTCGTAGAAGGTGAAAAGAAAATGGGACAAACATGAAAAAATTGAAAACCTTAAAATAAAAGACATCTATCCAGAAAATTCAATATTTAACTGATAAAGATGCCATTACAAAAAAATAGAAAAAGAAATGAAAAAAACACATCAAAGAATCTCTAAGAATTAAAACATGTGCATATCCCAAGTGCTTGAGACAGTGATTTTTTTTTTTAAATAAACATATACCAGGGATAACTTAGAAAAAAAAAAAAATAAGACATGGAGATGTTGCCTAGTATACATGAAGGCCCTTCTGAGCCTAAACAAAGAAAAATAATAATAATTATCAGGCACCAAGAATAAAAAGAATATCCCAGACAATTCCAAAGAGTCACAAAATAAAATAAAGCATAATAAAATGCATAAGCTTTTCAAACAGCAACACAAGAAACAAAGAAATTCACTATCAAATTTTTGAAAAACTAATTCCAAGCTCAAGTCTCTTTCTATCTATCTTACCAAATCAGTGGTCTAATGTGAAATTAGAAAAAAGACATTTTTAGAAGATTAAGTTCTCAAAACTGAATGTCATGCTCACTCTTCTTCAAGAAGTTTCCATGCAGTGTGCTTCACCAGAAGGAAAGCAAACATAAGAAAGACAACAAGATTCAATACATGAGTGGTCTACTGAAGATGGGTAAACATCTCCAGATGAGAGATGAGAGATACACCAGCACCAGTGAGCATGATACAGGAAGTCCTTGCCTTCCAAGGTATTCAATTCCAGTGTACCAACAGCTCCCAAAAGAGAGCCCAAGGACCGTCAAGTCAGGAAATTCACAAGGTAAAATTATTTTCATCATAACATACAAAGATTATCTTTTTTAATGTTCTGAATTTTTTTCAAGAATCAAAGCACAAGCAAAGTATATTAGAGTCACTGCATACTTCCCTGGTCCCTCCTGACTCTATACCCCACTAAAGTCTCAAATAATAATGTCCTTGGTAGGGCCAAGAATCCTGCTCAGTGGTAGAGCACTTGCCTACCTCATGTAAGACCCAAGGTTCAATACACAATCCAGCAATGGGACATATGCCACACTCCCAAAAAATACCCTTGCAAAGGAATAAAAATCATTAAATTTATTAAATTTCAAAATACATAATTTCTATCACATAGTGAAGGAAGCTGATTGTCTAAAACCAAACAAAACAACAACAAAAAAGTGCAACTGAACTGCAAGCTAAACTAGTTGCTTTTATTATAAAACATGATTTCTGTTGTAAAACTGCCAATAGATGATTGCTTAGGCTTGGTTATTTGGCAGCCTTATTCTTAGACTGAATGAAGATAGTCTTTTACTTCAAGGAAAATAAACAGTTATCACCAATCATAAAAGTCAGGTCTTAACTAAAAGATTTGAATTTTGTATCATTTGTATCTCCCTAGTACTCAGACCTCCTCTTTTCTAAGATCAATGGCAATATTAATACACATGAATGTGTGCCAACATTTGAAAGACATGTCTAATCCATATTTTCCAACTGCCAAGACATAATGTCACAAAAATCATCCACAGATTCATTCACAGTGCAAGACAAAAAGATTTTAATGCAATAAAGATAAATAATACAAGAAAAGTTCAGTGATATGATTTCAAATACCACATTAAAACCAACCTTCAAGAAATTTAAAAACACTTTAACTTCTCAATAAATTTAATGCAGAAGTAAATATAATACAGTGTCATCAAGCAAGCCAGACATCAGATACTTGTAAAACTAAAAAATAATGCTGCTTTCTCAATGTTTGTTTTGTTTTTGAAAATACAGGTATTTTCCATATTAAATTTTGTTACCATATTTATTATTATTTTAAGTGAATTGATATATAGTTCACAACTTTGTTTATATTACTGATGAGGTAAATACTTATAGATAACACAAATAAAAGTTATGGAGTATCTTTAACAATTTGTAAGAGTATAAAAGAATCGTGAGACTAAAAAGTTTGAGAAGCACTGTCCTAAATTTCCTGCAGACATCTCTATTCTCTATTCCTGCCCTGCTTAATTAATTCCCTAGTTCAGCACAAACATGAAGAAAAAGAAAAAAAAAAACAGATGGACAATTATTTGGCAATGTATATTTCTGTAACCAAAAATCAAAACCTAGCAAGTTGGTATAAATGTTTTGTTGTTGTTGTTCTAATTACAAATGATGTCACTCATGAGCAGAAAAACAGAGGGAGACTACAAAAAGCTTTTCTCTCTAACTGGCAGGTATTCGGTTCTCAATACACTATTGTATGCCCTTAGCAAAGATGATGGTTAATCTTCATGGTCAACCTAACCTATCTGGAATCACCAAGGAAACAGTCTTTAGGTGTGTCTAAGAGGGTGTTTCCAGAAAGGTTTGATTGAAAAGGGAAAAATGAGAATTTGGGCTAGAATCCTGAACTGAATAAAATGGAAAAAGGGAGCTAAGCACCAGTACTCATCAGTGACCGTGGGCACAATGTATTCAGGCTGCTGCTACCATGATGTCCCTACCACAATACCTTCAAACTGTGGAACAAAGCAAGCCATTTCTTCTGTGATTTGCTTTTGTCGGGCATTTGTCAATGTAATGAGAAAAGTAATACAGCATATAATTGAATATTCTTGCCCATTTAAGTCATGGCCATCAATTTATATTACACACTTGTAGAAAGGAAGACTCTTTACACTTAACTCTACTGGTAAGGTGAATGCATAGAAATGCTCCTATCATAAAGACAACTAAATGATCCGATTTTTTTAGCAGCTCTACAAAGTAACTTATTTCAACCTATTAGTAATTGTAAAACACAGCACAGTTCTTGGTTTTCTGTTCTCAGTCTGGTTCTTTCCAGTTTCAGATTCCTGACTGCAAATCTCACCCAATTACTCCTTTCTACAGAAGTGAAGCCATGACAGATAATGACTACAAGACAACAATTTAAAATTTTTTATTGTAAAGTTCAAATGGCTGATTAAAAATATAAAGTCAAGATATGATCATTTTAATAATAGTGAACTTAAAAGGCACATATCCTTAACAAGGGTAAAAGAAGCAATTATTATGTTTCAGAAAACAGGGAATAAGTTTAAAAGAACAAAGGTTCATGGAGGATATGACAATTTATAAGTACTTTGCCACAGTATTTCATTAAAAACCAAAATATAATCTTTTATCCTGAGAACATGGCCCCTCACTCAATAAATGGTAGAAAAAGTAAAATGGCTGGGTGTGGTAGCACAAGTTTACAATCTCATCACCTGGGCAGTGGAAGCAGGATAGGTTCTAGACTACATAGCAAGTTCAAGGCCACCCTGGACTGCCAGAAGCACTAGAAAAAAACAATAGAACAGGAAGTATAAATGGGGTGGACACTATTTAACATACTATGTAATTCACAAACAAGTAGAGAGCCATGCAAAGTAAATGAAAGAACAGAGGTAAAATTTAGATATAACAAGGCAAAATTCAAAAGAAATAAAGAATTCTGTCAAAACACAAAGATCCTGCAGTGTTGCATAGGGTTCCAGCAGTGAGACTGAGTAGACAGGAGCTCTCATCCCCAACCAAGAAGCTATCTTCAATTGACAACTGCCCCAACTCAGTTTCTCTAAGGAAATCTCAGTAGGTACACAATCCAGACTTTAGGACAGGCCCCATGTCCAGTAGTAGATAGCCAACACAAAATAAAGACAAAGGTATTCCTGAAGATATTTTTATCTCATATTGCTTTGTTTGGGCATCTTTTTTTAACCATATTGGTCTTTATGGTTTCCAATTTTGGGTTTTTACAGGTTTTATGAGTGTGTGTTTCTGTATATGTATGTATTTCTCATGTTCTTTCTTAGTTATTGGGTTTTTTTTTTTTTTTGGTCCGTTTGTTTGTTCATTTTTTTTTTTTTTAATCCTTGTCTTTTTACTTGCCTGTTTTCTTAAGAAAGAAAAAAAGAAGGCACAGAGTTAGGAAGGTGGGGTGATGGGGAGAATCTGGGAGACTAGGGGAAACTGTGATCAGAATATATTGTATGAAAATAACTTTATTCTCAGTTTAAAAATGAGATACTCCTGTTGCAACAACAACAAAAGTATGTATATTAGCATCTCTTTTTAAACTCACAAATCATAGGATTCCCCTCCTGTGGTCTAAGAGTACAGCCAGTAAAGGATATGTATAAATGCACTACAACCCTATGACAAGCAATTCCTATCACAACTCTACATGCTGAATGTGTAAAGACTGGGTCAGCGAGGCCAATTAACAGACAAGTGCCAGCTGCCTTTCTCTTTTTCGGCTTCAGACATTTTTAGTCCTCTTATTGAACATACAGTAATAAAGTGTTACCACTTAGCAAGAAATCTCCTTTGTCTGCAAAGAAAGTGAATATTCATAAACCCTAAGACTAGAGAGGCTCTCAAAGGATACCTAGTTTCCCCACAAGGTTGTACCTGTCACATTCGCTACACTCCTTAAAACCTGAACTCTACATAGACCCTTCACTGGGAGCTTTTACAACTAAGTTCAAAGATGACAATTCGAATACCTTCATATGCCAACATATGACTTGGGTGAATTTATTCAACAACCTACTACTTGGTGAGTTGGGGCAAAAACTCGGTTACTGGCGGTTCTAGGTTCTTTTTCAATAAGCATTTTTAAAATACAACTCAGAAATTACACTAATAATAACCTAAAATCTAGGGAAGGCAACATGCATTTAACTTTTGTAGAATTCAAGGGAAAGCCACCTGGTCACATGACCAAAACCCCTGAAGTCAAAAAGACATTTACAGAATGCTTAAAGTGATATATTTCAAGAGAGGAAGGTCTGTTTGACCTTGTTACCATCTCTCACGTCAACAAGCCTTTAGAGGAGGGAAGGTGGGTGCCCGAACATACTGAAGGCACGCCAGACTCAGCCTCCCCCTCGCTCCAATTACCTGGAGGAGGAGAGAGTGAACCAGGCTATTAAGATAGGACAAACAGAAAACCCCAAAAACAGCGATCGAGACCCGGGACCAGAGGAATGGGGGCTAACTCTCCAGGCCACCTCCAGACTGTAGGCCCAGCCTGAGGCCTGCCGCCGCTCACCACCCACAACCTCCCACGCCCGCGGCCCCCGAGCTCAGGGACAGCCGGCAGGGACGCTCCCAGGTGCGAGGCGCATGCGCACGGCTCTGCTCGCACGCCGCGGGCCACGGCCCAACCTTTGCCACTGACTGCGCCAGGCCCCACGCCGCCTCGCGCCGAGCACAGCCTCTCGGCGCCTCCTTCACGGGCGCCGCCCCCAAGCTCTGGACGCCGGCATCACCTGGGTCGGCCTAAGGGCTCGCACCTCCGGACGCGGAGACCTCGAACCCTCTCTTCAAACCTCGGCGCCACCGGCGTCCTCAGAACTTGCTTCAGTTTAAGCTCAGCGCCTTCCTGGTTCCAGCGCCAGGCAGCGCCAGCGGAGCTGCCGAGTGCGTCGATGCAGGCCGCTAGGCCATTAGGAATGCCGAGCTAGTGGATTGTCATGCCGCCAATTTTTTGTTTAATGTTTGTGTTTCGCGTGTTTGCATAATTGGATTTTCTTGTTCCCAAAAAGCAATAAAGGTGGGACTACGGGATGTTACTGCCTTAGTAATCGCCATTATCGTCACAGATAATCAGTAAAAATCTACATCGTGGGAAGTTATGTTTAAGACATCCGCGCTGAGCAAAATTGGTTAGTTCCTGTTGAGCGAGGTGGAAATTCGCCCAACAATAATAAATCATGGGAGTGTGTCTGCGTAGTATCGTGTGATTAAATTGTAATGATTTACTTGCAAAAATACATTAAAATCGGTGGGTTTGTGGGATTTTTTTTTTTTTTTTTTCCTGCCATGAAGGTGAAGGAATTCACGTATTGGAGGCAAATTAGTTCTCACATTAAAGTAACCGTTGAATACAGGGAAGAAATCTGCCTGAAGCGACAAGTTTTTTCTAGAACAGGAGTCAAATGTGTAAATTTATTAAAAAAATAATAATAACTTCAATTACCGAAATTAAAGACATGCGGCATTTTCTGTAGCTCATATCATATTTTCATTTTATTATTTTTTTCATCATTTAGTATAAGGAAGCAAAGCTAAGGAGATATATAAAATATTAGCCCGAGTTATGGTCAACTGTTAGCTAGATACCAAGGTACAAATTTCCACAGATATTTGAGATGCAAATAACCTCCAATATAGATCTATTCCTGGGAAATAGTTGTGCCTTAACAAGCCAGTTTTGAGGGACCATTTTAAAATATAACTGCAACACTAATTTTTTTAATAAATAATTCAAGAGCTTGGGGAACTCTTCGGATTTGTTGTTTTGGATTTTTTTTTTTTTTTTTCTTTCTTTTTTTTTTTTTTTTCTTGAGCCTTTATATCTGTCCATAGGCTGTCAGCAGAGCTTTAACCTCAATAATTTTACTTTTCAAAACTGGTTTTTGAAATGTCTTATCTCAGGAAAATATTTGCTATTTAGTGAAACAGCATCATACTTCCCAGTATTTACTAATATGATTTCAAACTTTGGACTCCTTAAAACTGGAACTTCCCGAGAGAGAAACTATTAGAAGTGTGGAAAGTGAAGGGGGTAGGAGGATGCAAGAGACTAATATAAGATGTATATTATAAAGTATATGGAAAATTCAGAAAGAAACTTACCTATACAATTATGCACTAATAAAATTTTAAATTAAATTTCTTTTACAAAAGTAGGGCTCTGTAGCCAGACTCTGGAGTTTTGTCATCCCTTCATCTACCATTCCTGTAGTTAAAATGAGTCAAGAAGATGAAATAAAGGGGAAATCTGTTGGTTCAGATTACACAACAGTCATGTTCGAGTCTTCTCTGATTACCTTTAAAGTGGTCATCTTTTCCTCTAGCTAGAAAGATGACATGTGAGTTTGGGTTGAAGTCCTGTGCTTAAAAGGATTAAAAAAAAAAAAAAAAAGTATCTAGAGGGTCTCCTGATGTCTTATCAGGCTTTTAGCTGAAGTTAATAGGGAGGTGTTTATGAATATATATTTCAAGATTCAGTTTGAGAGCCACTGGAACACCACTCAAACTTAGCAGATCCCATTACTAATCATTCTGCTAAATAATCTTTAAAACAGTTTCACAAAAGACTAAAATTTTGTGGTTCTACTCTCTGTTTAGAATTACAGTGTTGCAGATAGGAGAGGAATGATCAATGTGACATTGTTCCTAAATTCCTATAAATTAGAAATGTTAAGTTACTTAGTTTTGTAGAATAATGAAAGCAAGTGTTGGTGGACTTCATTAATACCTAAATGCTATTGCTATTAATAGTGTAAAGGTTAGCTTTTGTCCTAAAAACAGAAAAGAAAATGTTTTCAGAAGGAAAGATAATGTCAGAGAAAAAGTAAAGCAACATTTATAATAAGGTTTATTTTCATCTTGCTGAACTGGGCAATGTAGTCTGAGGAGTATTTAGTATTACATGAAGTTATATAAGTCTTAAATTACACGTACTTGAGAAACTCTTATGTGTCACTTTACAATTGTGCTCTCTTTACAAATGTTTCAGGTTGTTTTGATGGAACTTCTCAAATTATTAGCTAAGTGTGTTGTTCAAACCAGTAAGCAGAAGATATACATATTAATGGTCTGTAACTGCTTTCATTTTTACTGAGTACTGGATCCAAGATAACGAAAACATTATCTTTTAACATGAGACAAGCCTCATTAATATTCAGCTACTGAAAATGCCCCCAAACCTGCACTTAAAGGGGTTTAACACATTCAAGTAAAAAGTAACTTTCCTTATGTAAATATTCCTTTGTGCGCATAAGCAAGTATTTGCAAAGCTAAAAAGTCGCACAGCCCTGCTTACAGGACACATTACAGGACGCATTACTTCATATAAAAAATAGTTTTCATAAAAAGAGTCAAAAGATATAATTTTTTAAATTTTAAATCAGAGAGGAACAGAGTTGCCCCCCCCCCGAAGAGTAAGTCTTATTCCACAGTCCACGGTAGATAAAAATTAGATGAGCGACAAACAACGTCGGTAATGCTTTCAGAAGAACTCCAAAAGTGACAATCCTTTTGTTTTTTCAAATTAGAAAATGCTTCCCGGGATGTTAAGTAATTGAGGACAGGGTGCTGGGAGTTGTGAGGAAAGGGGGGAAAAAACCCTGAGACTTCGGAAAGGAAACGAAATAGAACTGGGCCTGACCCGGCTCTAAGAAAACACCTTAAAACCGGCTCTGGCAGGGGAACGACTGTTCAGGAAACAAGTTAAATCGACCAACCCCGTGCAGCGGGAAATGTCTTCACCGGAGTCAGCTTTGACTACTAGGAGCGAATAGTAGGGTGAATTACAGAGACCGGCACTCGGTAAGGATGCCTGCGGGCTGGAAAGGCTGCGAAGGCGTCCAAGGAGCCGTCGGGAAGCCCCACTCGCAGCAGGCACGTGAAGCCAGGATGCCCGTTGTGCAGCTGCTGCGGCCTCAAGGAGGACGGGGTGTGGGACCGAAATGCTGGAGTGGTTGCTGGGCCTATTAACCATAGAGCGTCCGAAGCCGGGCCAGAGAGCAGGGGTCATCGGTGTAGGGTGGAGCAATAGGTGCCCACCCAGAGCGAGGCTGTAGGTCGGGTACTCACTGAAGATACCTACTGACTCTGATGGCAATGCACTTGTCAGTTTCCTCTTGGCCCCGCCTCCGAGAAGTCTATCCAGATCCCCAGTGTTTTACTAAGTCGTGACACCAACGCAAAATCCACGCTTAATTAAATTAATTAGGGATTCTTGTCAATCCTGGATTAATGGCCAAGAGCACAGGCGGCCGAGGCTATCAGAAAACTCGACCGGCGAGGACCTGCCTCCTCTCCCCGCCCCCCTCCGGTCCCCTGCTTGCCCTCCCACTCCAACCGGGTGGACTCCTGCCTGGATCCTCCATCCTCAATATTCACATTCATATTCACGTTCCTATCCATATTCATTCTCTCTCTCTCTCTCTCTCTCTCTCTCTCTCTCTCTCTCTCTCTCTCTCTCTCTCTCTCTCTCTCTCTCTCTCCACCCTCTCTCTCTTCCTCTCTCCCTCTCCTCCCCACCCCAGGTAGTGGCGCTCCTGAGATATCCGCGAAGGGGTTCACTCGGAGTTGCGAGGGGAGGTAATTTACTCAGAACAAGGGGCCGCCTTTAGGAAGTATAAATAGTGAGACTTCAAGAGCTGCGTCGCTATCAGATCTGAACTCTCCGCAGGAAGAATTGTCAAAGATCTTAACATTGAACACGCGCGCTCCGGCAGGGAAGCATCAGTTCCCATTTCCCTCTGGCGGCCCCCGCCCCTTCCCTCCTCCCCCCTGCCCCCCCTGTCCCCTCCTCCTCCTCTTCTTACTTCTTTTTCTCCTTCTACTTCTCCTCTTCTTTCTTCTCCTCTTTTTCTTCTTCTTCCTCCTCCCTCTCCTCCCCCACCCCCTGCCCCATTGATGTGTTATTATTGGGGGGGCTGGAGCAGTAAAAAAAGAAGGAGGAAAAAAAGAGCGGGGCTCGGCAGGGAGAGCTTGAGCGCGAGGCTGACCGGCAGCGGCCGCAATGGAAGAACTTACAGCATTCGTCTCCAAGTCTTTTGACCAGAAAGTGAAGGAGAAGAAGGAGGCCATCACGTACCGGGAGGTGCTAGAGAGCGGGCCGCTGCGTGGGGCCAAGGAGCCGGGCTGCCTCGAGCCGGGCCGCGACGACCGCAGCAGCCCGGCAGTCCGGGCGGCCGGCGGAGGCGGCGGCGCGGGAGGAGGCGGAGGCGGAGGCGGAGGAGGTGGAGGAGGTGCTGGAGGAGGAGGAGCAGGCGGAGGAGCTGGAGGAGGGCGCTCTCCCGTCCGGGAGCTGGACATGGGCGCCGCGGAGCGGAGCAGGGAGCCGGGCAGCCCGCGACTGACTGAGGGTAACGGCCTGCCCCCGGCCGCGGTTCCCCTTCCCGCCTTTCCCTGTCCTGCGGGGCGAGAGCGGACCCGGGGCCCATCTGGGAGGAGGGCGAAAGCGCAGAGGGCCCTGGACCACAGCTTTGGAAGCTACAGGAGTAGTGGAGGGGTAGGAGGCCAGACTGCTCAGCCGTGGGTGGGGTCCTCGCGTGGGGGAGGACGTGGGTTTGCGCGCATCCTTCTCAGCTGCTCCCGTTGCCCCGAAATGCGTTTTTTTTTCCCTCGAGCGAGAGGATGGGGCCGCGCTGCGGGACAAGGAAGTTTGCGTGGCCCGCTTCGAAAGGGGGTGCGGCAGGAGCTCACCAGGAGGCCAGTTGTGACTAGCGTGTAGTCCTTCCTGGGTTTGCTGGAATCTCTTTCCTGGGCCTAGAGTAGAGAAGGGGAAAAAGAGAAAGAGAAGGACCACTCGAGGTTGCCCCTTCGTTAGAGCTGCCACCAAAACCACTGTTAACTCAGCAAAGCCCCTAAATCTCTAGATCTCAGGGACCAAACTTCACATTTTCGTTGAGCTGTTAAGGTGGAAGGCAGTCAAAGGTCCAGGCCAAGCTGATTTCCTCTCGGTGGAGGCATCGAGGAGTCTGTAGGGTGTACGTGGGGTGGGGGTGGGGGTGCGCTATGTACACAATTTCTTTACTGCCTAGAATCTTGCAGTACTTTGTGTGTGTGTGTGTGTGTGTGTGTGTGTGTGTGTGTGTGTGTGTTAGTGAGGGTGTCTTTTGGAGCCAGCAGTGTTAGAGAACAGCTTTATCTAAACGGGAAAGCGTCCATCAACTCGAAGTTAAAAATTAATTTAGCACTGGGTACTGCGGTAACTGGTGTGCTGCCATATTTTTCCAATTAAGAAAATATGTGGCATGCGTAGAATCACAAATTTAAGCAAGCAATTAACTTGTTTATAACACGGTCTGTTCCTGTTTAGGCCATTAAGTGGAAAGTCGGGGGCGAAAGAGACATTATATTAAGTCTATTAATCAACTTGAAATTTGGACTTGTTTCCCTTTGAAGCCCCTAAACTTTGAGGGGAATCTACTCTGTGGGTGACAACAAAAGCCCTCTTCTTCCTATCTGAAGAATATGTGTTCCTGTTTAAATTTTACTACGATGTTAGCAAGAGTATTTTCCTATTGAATTGACCCCCTAATGTTTGCTGTGACCTTATCTACTTCCTTCCTGGGGGAAGGACAAACGCTCACAAATTGAGTAGCAAAAATACAGGCAACAAATAAGATTACAGTATAGAATGCCGGGCTGGGGCGAGATGTGGCTGTTTGTCTTCTCCCAGATCTGGAACCATGTCCTCCTTAATTTAGAAAGTGACAGGATAACTATAAAAGGGCCGAGAGTAACCCCTCAGGGTTCACAGCTCAGGGACTTGGATTAGATGCCCACCAACCGCAAGGTCTGAAGCTGGGTGAGCGGATTCCTGGGGTTCTTGACTTCCAAGCTTTAATTTCTTTGTAGCTTAGCTCGTTCCAGACATAGTTTTTTTGTTTTTTTTTTTTTTGTTTGTTTGTTTTGTTTTGTTTTGTTTTTTCTTTTTTTCTTTTTCCATGTTGATCTGGATCATGGGTTGGTAGGAATCGTAAACAGCTTCTACCATCTAAACTTAGCTTTGACATTGGACACCCGTCTCCAAATCAGGCACAGAGGATGAAGGTTAGGTGGACCTTATATTGATATGGGCCTGATGTTAGCATTCCTCATGGCTGCCCATTGGCATAAAAGTATATCACCTCTCCTATGGCTCTGTTTGCTCGAACTGGCAGAGCTCCTGTCTTTTACGTGGAAGGAAAGGACCACAAAGTAGCAACGGATGTGTGCAAAAAAAAACTGCATATTTTATTAAACATCCCAGCTGCTGGATGCATGAAAAGGTTTTAACAGCCAATAGAAACCGAGGAATGTTCTTCTTGAACCTGTTGATCTCAGTGGGTTTAAGCCTTTAGGGTCCAGCCTTGGTTTCCAACTGGGAGGGAGAAGAAGACAGAAGCAGCAGTCTGACTTGTTTGCGCCTCTACCTTTCTGGCCCAGCATGGGCAGCCAGTCCTCCAGGCCTCCAACATGGCGTGGTTGCCTGTGCCAATTTGACCCGGGTTTGGCAGGGAGTACAGGGCATGCCTAGCTTCCCATCGAACCATCCGTAGTGGTCTGGTCCGAGCTCTAGGGCTCCAAGGAATCCAAGGGACTTGGCTTTCTGCACCTTGCAGTACCAGAGCCTCCTTTTGCCTCTGCGACCTTTCAGCGGGCCCAGTTGTTCCTAAATTAGACCAGCAAGTTTGCGAGAGGCAATGGGCCAGAAGCAGCGGAGGCTGGCGGGACAGCGGAACAGCCCTCTGGGGATGGCGGGCTTGTGAGGCCATCGCATGGCCTTGCCGCGCCCTTTAACCAAGACCGCTCTCTGCGAGAAGCCAGCGAGGCGCTTTTGATTTCCGTGAGTGCGCGGGGAAGTGAGTGCCAGAGTGTCAGGAATGCATTTAGTGTTGGCAGAAAAAAGGGACCGGCACAGGTAGTGAGAGAGTGAGCTGAGACCACAGTTCAGTTGGGTGGCTGCATGCCCACCTTGTCCCCAGGCAGACCTACAGACGTGATTTTGCGGGTCTGTCTCCGGGACCCCTATCCTCTCGCCTGTACTTCATGGGGATCCCTCCCCCTAGGAGTTAGGAGTCTCTAGCCTCCCTTTGGACAAATCTGGTAACAGACTTGTCTTGCTGTTTTTGTCTGTGGTGTGTGTGTGTGTGTGTGTGTGTGTGTGTGTGTGTGTGTGTGTGTGTTGGCGCGTGCTCCGACGCACGTGTGGTCCTTCCCTCGTGCCCTCTCCAGTGTCCCCCGAATTGAAGGATCGCAAAGAGGATGCAAAAGGGATGGAGGACGAAGGCCAGACCAAAATCAAGCAGAGGCGAAGTCGAACCAATTTTACCCTGGAACAACTCAACGAGCTGGAGAGGCTCTTCGATGAGACCCACTATCCAGACGCTTTCATGCGCGAGGAACTGAGCCAACGACTGGGGCTATCTGAGGCCCGAGTACAGGTACCCCACTGCGAGGAGGTAGAGGCTGGGACCCAAGTGCTAGAGCTAGGTTTGCAGGAATCTTAGAGGACACACGTAGGCTGCTGCTGCAGGTGTTGGGTGTGAGGTGAGAAAGGGAAGGATATCTTTGTTGGATGTCTTATTTTCTAAAATGGATTTTGATCCCATAGCTCCTTTCACCCCTAAGCCAACATATGTTCACTGAAGAAGAAAGCTGCGCTGGGCTTGCTCCCAGAGTTCCTATTAACCACACACCCCCTCGCCTCGTGCTGTCTTTAATGTGGTTTAATCCTAATGGGCCTACTTTTATAAGCCTTAAAAAAAAAAATCCCACAGAAAACGTTTTATCTCTGAAGCCTTAAAAGTTACAACGAGTATTTTGCTCTCTGGAGTTGGGTTTCGTTGAGGGTCTTGGATTTGCCAAACGGATATACCAATTAGGTTTATAGATGTTCGAACTATAAAGAAAATTAGCATCTGTTAAGTGCAAAAATTTACAGTGTCTGTTAGCAGGTTGATCTTTAACCGAGTGTGAAACAGAGGATGTAGAATGTATTTGGCCACCCTTTGTTGCTTTACTTAACCAAAGCAAAGAACCCGAACCCACGAAAACTCGATCTTAAAACAAAGTACACATCTTATTATTGATGTTTGCAAAGTCTAACCTTCAGAGAGTGCCATATCATATGAAGTCAGAACTGCAGCTTTTTTCATTATTGGTTGCTTAGGTAAAACCAAAATGTGGGGTTAAGGATAATCTAAAGGGGGAATTATAAACACACATAAGCATCCTTCCAGCTTTATGAGGAAGACATTTAAACGTTTCAGATTGTATTTCCGCTCAAATAATAAAATTGGGAGAAAATGATGGTCATTATTTGTTTGAACACATGGAGCAGTTTTAGCCTAGAACATCTGCAGCTGTTACAAAGTATCGCTGTAACAGATACTCCCTGGGTCTCTGGGCAGAGAGACCACCATCTGTAAGGAACTATGCACAATTCTTATGGGGCTTCCCTGCATCTTGTAATAGGATCAGGGGAAAAAAACAGAGCAGTAACGTGGACAGAGAAAAAAATAATAATAGGCCTCCTTGGTCATCACGACGACGTCAATCCTAGAGCCTTCTTTTTTAAGCCTGTTCTGCTTTGCAGCCTTCCTTGAGCTCTCTAGAGACTTTGCAACCCCTTAAAACCGTGATAATTATTGCAGCCCTGAGTAATAGTATCTCCACTCCAACTCTTTTGGGGGGGGTGGGGGGGAGAGTCAAGGAGCCTCAGGCCATGTGAGTCACACAAAGGATGCCACCCTGGCATGAAATCCACCCTTCTATTATACTCAATATCAGGAGAATTTTTGAAGATTTACATAGATCGTGGCACTTAATTTCAAAACCTTACCAGAAAAGGCTCTAAAGCAATATTTTCTTTTCATGGGTTTTTTTTTTAAAAAAACATTAATTAGTGAATCAATCAATATGCTGTGTTGTTGGAACTGGAGTATTAAAAAGCAAGGCCTTATTTGAATTAAAAAAAAATGTCACACTGACTTGAAAAGTTGGCAAGTTATTTAAAAACATCACATCCGGTAGCCAAGGATTATTTGATTCATTCTCCACCTCTCTGTGACACTCTTTTTTTTTTTTTTGAAATGAACTTTATTGCTGTTCTTTTTTCCCTCATACTTTTATATAAGTTACAGGAGCTATTTTCTGGAATCTTCCTTACTGTCATAACTGCAGGCAGTAGCTTTTTCTATAGAAGCAAATTAGATTATCGTGATAATGGCACAATTATTCTGCCACTGTTACACTCTGCTATACAGAGAGACATAGAAATTCTAAACTTCTTTGTAGTAAGGCTTTATGACACTAATTACCCCCCCACCACATCCCTCCTCCCACCAAAATAAGAGTCATTATTTGCTTTACTGTTTGTTTTTTTCTTTCAAGATGAAGCTAATTAATATTACAGGCTATTACTGAGTCCATTATTCTTGGGGTCTTAACTGGGTAAACATTTAAACCATTACCACATTGGTGTCAGGTACCAGGGAGTGGTTTTAGGCCCTTGGGACTCTGTAATGTAGAAGGATGAAACCGGAAGTAATAGTAATTTATCAAGGAACAATTTATCTTATGAAGATTCAAGGACATTTTTCTATTTTGTACTTTATTTACATTTCTAATTTTAGAAAATGAGGCTGTTTTGTATAATTTAAGACTTGCTTATCATATCCCAAGACTGGCCTAAACACTACTTTTTTTTTTCATTGCACTGCTATAATTTAAGATGTTAAGATGTTTTGAATCATCGAGTTATATGTGTTTCTCTCTCTCAACTTGTAGGTTTGGTTTCAGAATCGAAGAGCTAAGTGCAGAAAACAGGAAAATCAACTTCATAAAGGTATTTTATTACTTAGTTAAAGTGGGGAGTGGGGCAAAGTTGATCTAAAAAAGAAAAAACATCTTAAGAATGATGATGATAGTACATGATTTAAGAGAAATTTCTGGACAGTTCATGTAAGTCCTACTAAGAAACCAACTACAACTTATTTTAATTATAGCAGCAATTTAGAAAAATTAATTATAGCAGCAATTTAGAAAAATGGCAGTCTTGTTCCAATAGAGTCAGTCATGTCTCGATACCACTTGGCACACCTCTTGTGTTTCATTTCCCTTTTGCTGTTATTATTTTTATAGGTGTCCTTATAGGGGCTGCTAGCCAGTTTGAAGCTTGTAGAGTTGCACCCTATGTCAACGTAGGTGCTTTAAGGATGCCATTCCAGCAGGCAAGTATAACCTACCTTCAAGCTGTTTATAAATGTTAAAGAGCATGGATGTTTGTTTGGACTGTTGAGCAGACCCTGTCTCTGAGCCCCACTGTACATTCAGTTGAAGAACCAATTTGAAGACTATATAGTAGCCCCCATCTCCTTTAAAAACCTATAAGTGTCATGGCCTTGAATACTCAATACTCTCTGTTTTCATAGGAACCCCGAAGGAGCCTGAAGGCAGTAACCTGTCCTTTAAAAAAAATGCACTTAAGATCACACTTGGGAAGAGAAAGGAACAGCCTTTGATTAAGATTTTGTCAAATCAAATACAAAGGCTGCTCCAAAGGTGTTTTAAAGGCAATCCTCTCAATATTCTTTCTAGGTATTTTCTACCCCCTAGTCACATTGATGTCCCTGGAAGAAAAATAAATGCTATTCCCGACTCAGACTATTTGTTCAAAAAGCTGTAAAAAAAAAGAGGCTCCCTCTCTGATAGAGTAGGAGAAATTGGTCCTTGGTCTTTCCAGGGCTGGCTGCCCTACCTCGGATATCTCTTTTTGAGAAAAAAAGGAAAACAAAACAAAACTAAAAGTCCTTTAGAACACTTTTTTTTTTTTTTTTTTTGAGAGCCTGCAGCAATGATTTAATCCTGGGAAAGCCCAGTATTCTGAACTCTCCACTGTCTAAGCCCGAGGGCAATATCCTTTCCTTACCACTCTCTGACCTTCCCCATCTTCAGCAGGCATCCTTGCTCACCCAGGTTTTAATGTGATAGATGAGTTCTCAGTCACCAGTGCCCTGGACTGGAGAATTAGAGTTAGATGAGTTTCCCCACCTCACAAGACACTTGGACACTTGATCCTGATGGGAAGGCATTTGAAATATGGAGAGAGAGAGAGAGAGAGAGAGAGAGAGAGAGAGAGAGAGAGAGAGAGAGAGAGAGAGAGAGAGAGAGAGAATCATTGGAAAGTTAGGCTAAGTCCCAGACTAAATTTCCTGACTTAGAATCAGCATTGGAACAAGATCCTTTGGTTATTCTTTGGCAGGAAAAGTCAAAACCTGCAGATGCAATAATTTCCCTAAGTGACACAAAAGATATGTATTTTGTTTTAGTACTGTGTTCAAAGTGTATGTGACATAGACAGGAGAGAAGGGTAACAGTCCTTATCCCCGGACTTTCCAAGATATTATTGCTGAGATGAGTGGTGCATGGGAACTATATCACGGTCCATTCACCCACCCAGTTCCCGGAGGGGCCACAACATTCCTGCAGATAGGGATGAGGAATCTAAGCAAACATCCTCACAATGACTGGGGGTAAGGATGGGACACTAGACTATTAACGTGGTGCCCTACATTAAGCAAAAAGCCTATAATGTTCTTCTCCAAACAGATATTTAGCAAAATGTAACTTCCCTGTTGCGCACCCCAATTCTCCCCATGGCCAAGCTGGACGCCGTTAATGTTCTGTTTCTATTCTGTTGTCACCCTAGGATAGTCATTGCAACGTGACGCCCTTGTCCTTTCAGGTTCAGGCGCAGCTGCAGCTGGACAGCGCCGTGGCGCACGCGCACCACCACCTGCATCCGCACCTGGCCGCGCACGCGCCTTACATGATGTTCCCGGCACCGCCCTTCGGACTGCCGCTGGCCACGCTGGCCGCGGACTCGGCCTCCGCCGCCTCGGTGGTGGCTGCTGCTGCTGCTGCCAAGACCACCAGCAAGAACTCCAGCATCGCAGATCTCAGACTGAAAGCTAAAAAGCACGCGGCCGCCCTGGGTCTGTGACGCCGGCGCCGGCGCCATGGTCGGTGGAGTCTCCCGAGCGACGCGACCCCGCACGCCCTCCGCGACCGCCCGCTTCTCCCGCACCTGCTTCGGACCGCCTAGGCCCGCCCCTTCCCCGCTGACTGCCTCCAGTTTCTTTCTGCACCCTGGATTCCCAGGGCGGGACTCTGCGCCGGACCCGGGATCCCAGGGGCTCCAGCGCATCCGCCCTTGGGACTATAATTCGGCTTTGTAGGAGCGGGTTTGGATAAGTCTGGATAGAGACTGGACAAAGGAGTGTGGGAACAGTGAGCAGTGGATAGTGGCAAGACTGCAGCGATGGACTCCTAAGTAGAAATAAAATCTTGCGAACAACAAATGAGCAAAAACAAAAAGAATAGAGAACAAACTGACGAGAAAAGGAGAAAGGGAGCTTGTTTCATATTACTATTTGGCTGGAATTAGAAAGAGAACGGCGAAGCAAAACAAGTCTAAAAATTATTTTGTACATAAAAATACGGAAAAATAACCTGGATGAATCTTGAGAGAAAGGGGGGAGGGGTTTATCAACTAAAATGTATGTTTTTTTTTAAATGGGCCAAGAACGCAAAACAGAAGGAAGAGGTATACTTATTTAAAAAAAAATTAAGATGAAAAAAATGCGCAGCTGGGAAGTTCACAGGTTTTGAAGCTGACCTTTTTCTGCGAAGTTCACTTTAATACGAGACATTTGATAAGAGAGGCGGGCCTCCTTTTACGTTGAATCAGATGCTTTGAGTTTAAAAACACCATGTATGGAAGAGCAAGAAGAGGGAAGACAGTGTGAAAACGAGGAGGAAAAAAAAGGGACGTTAATGCTTTAAAAAAAAAAAAAGTGATGCCACAGACAATGATTCCTCTGAAAAATTATTATGGCAGAACTGTCCAGACTGCTGACAGTAAATTCTGGTTTGCATGTTACTTGTATTCCATTGATGGTGTCCCCTCCCCTCCCCGCACCCATGTGCACTCACTACACTTTCATTCTCAGTATGAAAAGCGTCTTGATGTGAATCCATAGATAATTTGTTCCGCCTTTGATCCCAAGGGGCAAAGGAGAAAAGTCGGAAGGGAATAAAATATACTTTTGAGTCTTCCAAGAAGATAGAGGCGGTTGGAAAAATATGGAGAAAGGAAAAAAGTGCAAAGGAATCCATGAAGGTTTATAGCCCTGCATCGTGATAGAAGCTTCATCTGTTCCCTCCCTTTTCGTGAATTCCCCTTGCTGGTTTCTTGAAGTCCTCTTTGAAGATGCTTTATTTCCCCCCTCTCTATACTGTCAAATTTACCTTAAATGACACCTGGCTAGGTACAGACACTAGGTTTGTGTATAATATGTTGATAAACACGAGCAAAGTTTATTTTGGCTATAATGTGTGAACTAATGGTTGACTTTCAACATTTGCATTTTATCTCACAAAGGTGTATTCATTCAAGTAATCTTTTTATTTGTTTCAATTCATGTAGCTATTTAAACAGGGACAGCTTGGGCTAAACAACCTGTAGTCCAAATTCTTTAGCAAGCCTGCTTAGGGCTCCCCCCTCCCTTTTTAATTTACACGAAAGAGGAAAAGCTCTTCTTACTGAACTTTGGTATGCGTTTGAGCTTTGTAACTATTTGTTCTCCATGAAAACAAAATTATTTATATTTGCCATATTTTTTCTAGTGTATTAAGTTATTTTAAACAAAAGATGCTGTTATGACGTGTTGTCAGTACAAAATGTTTCAGCTCCACTTCTGTTAAACCATTTAAATAAGTGCCAAGTTATTAACCGAAGACACTTTGCGATCAATTGAATGAAAATAGTATTGTTTCATTTGATGGGGTTCGAGTCATCTTTGTTCTTGTTATGATTAAAATATCCGGGATACTCTTCTTTCTTCCTTTTTTAATGATATGCTCAGATTCATACCCCCCAACCTCATATAGATTAAAAAGCATTTCCCTCCGCTCTTAAGCGAGGTAATCAGGGAACCCTGAGAAGGGTGGCCCTGTGTATCCCTTGCACTGAGTGCAACTCTTTCACTTCACATTAAATACCTACTATGGATACTAGCTTATGCGAAATCAACAAAAAAGAACAGATTAGAAAAAACAACAAAGAATAGAATGTCCTGCTCAAGACATCTCTCCTTCACTTTGCTATATTTTCACCCTTAACGTTTGTTTGGGTCATTTTGGGAGAAAGAAAAGAGGGGTCATGCAATTGCCCCTGTGTTTGTTATATATGGCATTATCAACAATCGATCCCAGGTCGAATAACTTCCGGGAGATGCTGGTTTGGAAATATGCTCAGAGCAGGAGGGAGTCAGAGAAGCGCAGGGAACAAAGCAACACCCCCAACCCGCAACCTGCCTCCAGTCCTGTTTGGCATCTGCGGCCTTCTTCCATACTCTCATTGAGCTTGAAGATGTACCTCCTGCCCTGCCTCTCCTCTCTCTCTCTCTGTCTCTCTCTGTCTCTCTCTGTCTGTCTCTCTGTCTCTCTGTCTCTCTGTCTGTCTCTGTCTCTGTCTCTGTCTCTCTCTCTCTCTCTCTCTCTCTCTCTCTCTCTCTCTCTCTGTGTGTGTGTGTGTGTGTGTGTGTGTGTGTGTGTGTGTGTGTGTGGGCTTCTGGGTGTGTGAGCACAGGATGAAAAAAAGACCTGGAGACCCAGTCCCAGCCAGTCCTGAGTCCAGAATGACGGTTCTTGCTGCACCCGCCCCATTCCTTGGAAAGGAACCCTCTACGGAGGTCGCAGATGTCCTAGCATACCCTAGTGTCACGATTTGGCAGATAACAGTGACCCCCTATGGAGCTGCATGACACTCAGCTAGCCTTCCTTGGGGACTCAGCTCGCCTTTGAAGCTGATCCACAGACTAGACATGGGGAGAGAGGTTGGACTGTCCCTCAGCTACCAGAGGTTGTGGAGCAGGATCTGGCCTTGTCCTCCCTGTTCAGCTCTGCAGCTCTCCTGGTTGGTGAAGGTCGCGATTGGCCACAGCATCGTCCTTCTCTCTGGGCGAACTTGGAGAGGTCCAGGGGCTCCAACCTGGCCTGGTTCTGAACCCTAGGGCTCCAAATGACAATCCAAACCTCGCGTTAAAGGCGGGATCCGCCACTCTCATGACCCTCCAAGGGAACATGGAGGTTACACAAGGCGAACATGGGTCATGGGAGCCGCGTGGGACCCTGTGTCCAGTGTGGCCCTTGAGGGCCTCCTGGGCTAAGTTCCAGGTCAAGGGCCGTGGTACGTCCTGCCAGTTGGGCTTTGGGTACCATCCATTTTCATATTGCCCGACTATCCTGAGTGCTGAGGTCCAGGGAGACAGAGGAAAGCTGGATCTGGTGAGAAAGTCCAAAGGTTCCTGCTCAGGTCAGATACCAGCCACCACTTTCTCTCCCTTGAGGCTGAGGAGGATACAGCCCAATCACCCTAGCTGTCTGGGATCTGAACCTTTGATCCAGGCTTCTACACAGGCTCTGGGGGGGGGGGCGGGGGCAGTTTTCCAGATCTTTGCAGCCCAAAGTGTTGGGCAGACAACTGAGTGAGCTAAGTCCAAACCTCGCGAATTCGGAACCATCCCCAGAAGAGAGCTTGCGGATGTGGTGTCTTCACTTTAAACATGGGCCGTTATTAATGTTATTTTGGCCAAAACGCAATAATTACAACCAGTTATCATTCAGGGACTCCCCTAACCTTAATCTGTCCTGGAATGTTGGGGCGGTGAAGGGGGTGGGGAGTACTGAGTCAAAGGGGCTTACTGTTAAGGACTCTGTGGTCCAGGAGTCCCAGGTTTTTTTTTTTTTTTTTTTTTTTTTTTCCCTCAGAGTTGGACTGATACACATCTATTTTGACGCCCCCCCCATTGTAACTTTTTAGATCCTCAGATGGAAATACTTTAGTATAATGTAATGCTCAAATTTCGGAACTATTTTGATTTCTGAAAGAATGACTTTTTGGCTTCAGCAACATGGGATTCTGTTTTTTCTTCACAAATCAGTTTACATCATAAATTGCAAACATTTGCAATAAGATCTCAAGATTGTTTATTTTACATAACCTCAACCACTTGACTATGTTAAACACCAGTATAGAAAGTCTGTGAAATCAGTCTAATGTGTGGCAGGGAATTAAAGGATCACTCCTTTTCATCACATAAACAAAGCATTTAAGGCACTTTTGATTGTCACTTTCCCAATTTTTAAAGTTTTACAATTGGCTATTAATTTTAGAGTCATTCTGTGCAAGACTAATTACTAAAGACATATCCTGGTTTAATTAAATGTTTCTGAGCTGAAGAAAATGATGTCTTCTACATGGGGAAGTTGATGATTGTCTTAAACATTTTATTATTTTAGTTCAAACATAAATAAAGCTGCAAATTCTACTGTGGGGAGAAGGGCCTAAAATGGTTTCTTAATGTGCCATTAGAACAGTTAGTCAAAATGCATTAAAGTAACATCTGAAACACAGAAATAATAAATATGTCATTCTAATGAGAACGTTAACTTATGGATAATTTATTCAAGGTAGTTTTTACTTTTCACATGGAATGTCTTATTATGACCTGCCTGACTACTGTGATGCTTGTTTCTCAAAATCTGATTTATATAAGCTTGGAATATACATAATTCATAACTCCTGTTGATATATGTATACACACTTTGAATTCTAAGTCTTTACAATATGTTTGGATGTTTGCTAGCATGTTTTTAAGACAATTGAAATAAAAGCATACAAACATAAAATGTGTTAAACATTATATTGAAAGTAAGTCCTTGCCCTGTGCCTGAAGAAAAAGTAGTCAGAAATGAAAGGAACAAAAGGATTAAACAATTTTTAAGCTCAAGTGTACAGGTATAGAGTGAACACTCAAATATATCAGATAGGATACTCTTATGTAAGAAATATACAAATCCTTAAAACTTACAGATATGAGCATACAGCATTTCTGATGCCTAGGCAATCTGTTCATGTCCCTAACTCATGAAACAAAATGAAAAGAAAAAGTTGAGTCTTTGAGCATTTCATTTGGGGTATTTTATATGTCAGTCAAGGTAACCTCAGCATATGCCTTCAGTACATGAAAATTTAGTATAGTACTTACATGGAGTTCTATTGACATGAGGGAAGAATTTGAAATACAATCAAATAAATCACAGAGAGAAGTAAGCACTTCTTTCTTTTTCTTTTTGTACACACTACTCACATGCAAAGGTCTTCCTTTGCTCTTACTCAAGCAGAATAGTTTGTGATTAATATACACTCAGGAACCTCACTTCCAGGATTCAACCCTGCTAATGACCAACCCTGTGACTCTGGGTGAGTTTTTCTTTCTGTACCTTAGTCTCTTTCTGAGTGAATGGTGATACAAACAGCGTCTGTCTCATGGAGTAAGCAGGAGGATTAAACAGGCTAATGTGTATAAAGTCCTTAGAGCAGAGCATTACAATTTGTATATTAACTATTAACTACTTAAGAATAGTTATTTTTTTTAATGAAGAGGCAAGAGGCAAATAAGAATTGAGCTTTGTGCTGAAACCCTTAGAAGCAGAGTAGTACAAGATAAGGAGGGAACAATCTCCTTGTAAGGTCAGAGGAAGATTTTTATGTACTACTTTGTGATCTTAGCTAATTGCTTAGCCACCATTAATGCTGTCTGAAACATGTGATATCATGTCACCATGTGAGTAGGAGACTTCCATATGTGAACAATTTATAAAGCGCACACCATTACACATATGACAGATAATATTATTATTCTACTTTGTGTAACTAATAAAATAAGATATCAGGTGTGGCACTTGCCCTCAAGGGGCTTACTGTCTGGAGAGACAGCTCATTGATGCATAAGGTACTACCAGGAAGCATGTGCTAAATGCACTTGCTTACCCATATTCAGACATATTCTGTACATCTGAATAGCTGTACAGCACATGAGGGGCTTGCTGCTCCATTTCTGCAAACTGAATCTTCCTTAGGAATGAGTAGCCTTATAAAGGAATGGTGGAGGGACACCCAGAGGTTAAGAAGCACACTTTGTTAGAAGTAAATGTATACCATATGTTTCTGTGGTTTGTGTTCCATGGGACCATCTGCGTTTTCCTTGGCTGTCCAGATTTGTAGAGCATTAGCAGTTAAATGCCCCAAAGATGCAAAGCCTGCTGAATATGAATCTTTAAAAGAAGTTTGAAAACATAAAATACTGAGCAAGGAACATTTACTCACTACTGTAAAGATTTGTAAGATGAACAATTGATTCCTTATTATAGACTAATTAAGAAGGACCTCTTTTTAGAGCCAAATTTTAATTATATTATTAATATTACCCTTTGTTTAATATAAATATATATAGTGCTGAAAGCACTTTTTTGTTTTTGTTATTTGAGGCAGGGTTTATTTGTGTAACCATCCTGGAACTCACTGTGAAGACCAGGCTGACCTTGAATTCACAGAAATCTGCCTGCCTCTGCCGCCCTGAGTGCTAGGATTAAAGGCATGTGCCACTACCCTCTGCCTGGCTTTAAAGCACTTTTTAATACATCTTTTTTGGGCATCAGCATGTTATCATGGTATATGGCTAACCTTTAGAGGCAAGTATTTCTGAATTCAAATCTCAACCATAAATTTTAGATGTGAATTTTTAAGTGTTTTTTTTTTCCTCCTAGAACCTATGCCCTGTTAGTATTCTATAACATACACCTTTCAGATTATTGTGAGGGTCCAATAAAGTAAGATGTATTACATGCTTGGTATACAATGGGTTTCAGGGTTTCAACAATTTCCCATGTCTACTATACTTCTGTTGTTTACCCTTTCCATATTATTATGTAAAAAGATTTGTAATTAATCTGTCTGTAACTAGAAGACAATTCAGAAAATTTTGGGGCATAGTATGTCTATTTATTCTAAACACTTACTATGAATATCAATTATGTATATGATATTTTATTCTCTGAATTTTGGAATAAAGCTTACTTCAAATCTTGTCAATCTTATTTTAAGATTTTTTTGAATAATTATGAGTTTAGTCCTCTTGCTTTGTATAGTATGAGTGGTTCTTTCTTTGGACTTAGTGACCCAAGGATTTTCTTTATGTGGAGTTCCTCCAGAGCCTCTGAACTTCAGACTTCTATATTCTGGAATGCCGGTACACAAATCAAACCCTGGCATTAACTCTGTAGTCACTTTGATATTAGATTGATTGTCTTTCTGCTGCATATTTATTGAATACATTTTGTATGCTTCAGTGGAAAGGAAGAAGAAAATAAACTGGCCTTAAAAATGACTTAAGAGGTCTATCAATCCATCCAAATTTTTGGTACTTGTGCACCATTGTTTTGCATTATGTTCGCTGGCATTGCTGGCTTGAAATATAATTAATTATCTGTCTCATGTACAACATATTTACTGACATTCTCACTTGTCAGCAGTTGTGTTTTGTTTAACGCTTGTGTAAAGTCTCCTGTAACTTGGTCTTTCCCAGTAGTTACTTTTCAGACAGAAGTTAGGTGGGCAGCTTCACAAAAAGAAAAGCAGGTGCTCTGATGGTTGTAAGGGAAGATGTGCCAAGACATGCACTTCCCATTTCCTGTAATCTGGAGATATGCTGGGAAGAGAGAAGTTAGGGTTACAGTGGGAGAACATTTGTGAATAAATTGACCTTAACATGGGAATAGCATTCTGGATTATTTGTGTAGTCCCACTGTGATGGTCAGGGGCCTTGAAAGAGGAATGGAGGGAAGCTATAGAGGAGAGTCTCAGGAGCTGTGACTCCTGGAGAATGCTATAGACAAAGGAACCAGATTTCACTGGCTTTGAAGCTGGAAAATGTAACAAGTAAGGCAACATAATAATAATAATTAATAATAATAATAATAACAACAATAATAATAATTTCTTCACAGATCTAAGAAGAATGCAGCCCCACATTACTCCTGATTTTTGTGCAATGAAACCTATGCCAGGCTTTTAAGCCACAGAATTGTAACATAACTGATTTGGATTGGTTGCTGTTTTTTGTTGGCTTGTTTTGTTTTGATACAGACTGTTACAATGTAGTCCTGGCTCTACCCCAAATGACTTGACAGATTTTTGATGATTCCTCCTGGAAGACCTCACCCTCTTTGGGGAGTGGATGGGGAATGGGATGGGGGGCTCAGGGGGGCATGGAAGGATGGGAGGGAGAGGGAACTGGGATTGATATGTAAAATAAGAAAAAATATAAAAAATAAAAGACATTTATAAAAAAAAAACCTGAAACTCATCTGAAAAAGAAATATAGGGAGGTTTTCAGTTACATATGTATATCAATATAAATATATACATATTTATGTATATACACAATAGATGCATATATACATTTAAGAATATACAATATGTATATATGTATATATGATTCTGTTTTTATACACACATGAGGGTTTTTGCATACTCACATGTTTTATATACATATGTGAATACACACACACATATATACATATATGTACACATATGCTTTTTTTTTAGTGTGTGGGGTATTCTTCTGTGTGTGTTCAATAGCAAGAGTCTTCCAAAAATTGGGTCTGGGATGCTTTTTACACATACTAAATTATTTTCCTATCAGCCGTACAGACTTCCACATACCAGATAGTGGAATCCTTTACAAATCTCTCATTACTGTTAAATCAATTTGCAAAGTAGGTTTATTCTTTTATAAAAGCTGAATTAGCCATGGAGGCTTTTGTCTTTTTCCTTTTTCTTTCTTTTCTTCTTCTCCTTCTTCTTTTTTTTTTTTTTTTGTTGTTTTGTTTTGTTTTTTGCTTTTGCTAGTAGCATTAAAGCAAGGAAGGAACTTTAGCTTTAAGCTCTGAAGTTCTTTGCTAATCCACTGAAAGGGAACAGCCTGAGCAATTGAGCTTGTCTGTCAAGCTGGTCAAGGTGGAGAGTAATGTGGTCTGGGGTTCCCAGAGCCCATTGGACCTTTGACCTTTTCTGTTGAGACTATTGATCTGGGTTAATAGTCAGAACCCGTTGTGCTGTTGGTGAGTTGTGTTGCCTGTGTGTGATTCCTCATTGAGTACAAATGAGGCTTTGACCAACTCAGGGTAATTGGTCCTTCTTGTAGTTCTCCAAGATCAGGGTGGGAAATTAGAATAAATAGGCTCCCATAGGCAGAGTGAACATTCATTTCTAGAATGTTTGCAGTTGTCTCAGTGACAACGCAGTGGAGTTGGGCACAGAACTGATTTCATCTTTCATACCATGAACTCTGTTTTACCAGAGCTGGCATAGTCTCAAGTCCAGTTGGAATGGCAGGATACTGTGTAAATCTCAGAGGTTACTGAAGCAGTGAGATGGGTTTATTCTTGTTCCATTCCACAGCTTCTTGCCACCAAGTCCCCTTCTTCTCATCCCACCAACTAGAAAAACTGTAGTTTGGTGGGGGCAAGAGCTGTGCTTTTTTCAACAGCTTGAAATGGTAGCTAACAAAAGAGAAGAAAAGTCAACCAGGCAGTACCATGTGATCCCCTTGTCATCTCTTTGGTGCTAGAAGAGCAGTGAAGCACTTTTCCTTTTCTACCCACTCTAGGAAGGGTTCTCATGGTTCCTTCTTGAGAAACCTCCCATTTCACTCTGTCAATCCTCCGCCCTTCTTTCTTTTAAGTCACTCATTCCAGTAGCCTGGTGGCACATAATTCCTTTCCTCACTTCGAAGATATCTGCTTAGTAACCTCTCCCCTTTCATGCTTTCCTCTGAGAGTCTGGCATCACTGGGAGTAGTGCTAAGGAAATGGAAGGTCTGGTTGACATGAGGTTGACATGAGGTGGGGATGGGGGTCAGGGCAAGTTGCAAATACAGAAAGAATAAAGACAAGGAAGCAATCAAGTAAGCCAAATTTTGAAGACTCCTACCCATCCAGTTATAGAGCATCCAAATATTCCACACTGCATGTGCTATTTTAATAAGAATTATCCTTGGAATGACTTGGACAACATTAACTTGCTTCACAGAAGACCTTAGTTTCCCAGGACTGCTGTATAACTTTATATAACTGCATAACTATATATATTTAAATATATAAAACCACTCATTAAAATATTTTTTTAAATCTAAGAAGAGGGGGCTGGGAACTACATCTCAATGGGGTATAGTGCATTCTTTGCTTGCCCAAAGCCTTTGGTTCAATGTTTACTAAAGATAACTTAAAAGCTAAATGAAACAATAATATATATATATCTGAGTCCAAGAAGGGAAATATAATTATATGAATAAAATACAAAGCACTCGGTAAGCATACAAGCATGTTTTATAGATCATGCTCTAGCAGCTAGTCAGGATAGTAAAGGGAAGGTGGGATGTCTTGAAATCTGTAAAACTTGGAAAAATGATATGATTGGCTCTGAGAGGTGAGCAGTACCCAGTGTTGGAGTCTTCCTCTGGGAGCACACATTCAGGAAATGGGTTAAGAGTTAATTTCCTTTTCAAAGAGACAATACTACTCAGCGGTACTTGGTTTTTCAGTAATACCCAGCATTTTTTTGAGTCCTACCTTTTTAAAACATCCCTTACATTATAGCTGATAATTTATTTATTTAAAATGTTTTATTTTATTTCATTTTTGTTTTTCGAGACAGGGTATCTATGGTAGCCTTCGATGTCATGGAACTCCCTCTATAGACCAGGTTGTCCTCCAACTCGCAGATATCCACCTTCCTATGCTTCTCAAATGTTTGGATTAAAGGGGTGTGCCACCAACAATAGGCACATTTATTCATCTTATTTTCTCATTTTATTTGCATTCGTGTTTTGCCTGCATGTGTGTGTTTGTGTGTATAAGGGTGTCAGATCCCCTGGAACTGGAGTTATGGATAGCTGTGAACTCCAGTGGGAATTTAACTTGGGTCCTCTGGAAGAGAAGCCAGTGCTCTTAATCACTGAGCCATCTCTCCAGCTTAGCTGAGTATGTATAATAGTGTTTTACACACACACACACACACACACACACACACACACACACACGGAAAATATTTGTCTTCTTCATTCTATTTATTTTTTCTTTTTGTCTTATCTTTTTTTTTTTAAGACTACGCTGTCCTTTTATATGGAAAATATTTGTCTTCTTCATTCTATTTTTTTTCTTTTTGTCTTATCTTTTTTTTTTAAGACTATGCTGTCCTTGAGCTCACAGAGATCCACTTGCCTTTGCCTTCCAATGCTACACCAACTAACTTATTTATTTACTTTTGTTTTTGTGAGACAGGGTCTCTGCCTATCCCGGGTTGTTCTGGAACTCACTCTGTAGACCAGGCTGATCTCGAACTCATAGACATCTGCCAGTCTCTGCCTCCCAAGTGCTGGGATTAAAGACGTGAGCCACCAGAGTCCAGCTATTTTGTGTGTTAGTGTTTGTGATTTATTTTATGTGTATGAGTGTTTAGCCTGTGTGTATAAATATACACCACATGCATGCTTGTGGAGGTCAAATGAGGGCACTAGATTCCCTGGAACTGGAGTTAAAGACATCTGTGAACTCTCTGTGGCTGCTGTGGCATTAAACCCCAGTCCTCTCCAAGAGCAGTCAGTGCTCTTAATCACTGAGTCATTTCTCCAGCCCTGGTTTTCTTTGTTTTTCTTTCATAACTTACTAAGTATTTTACTGATACCTTTGAATTATATCCAAATCTTAACCTTTTCTGTTCCCTTTTATCTCCGACTTTGGTGTGCAATTACTAATACCACTCTTTTATCATCCCAGATTTACTTTCTGTTCTTATATGTTGAGATTCACAAGTTTGTTCAGTTTTCTTCTTTCCCCACAATATTCCAATATAGCCAGGGTGTCCTTGAACTTACTAGGTAGCCCAGGATGGTCTCAAACTCTCAGCAATCTTCCTGCTTCAGTGCTCCTAAATGCTGGTACTACAAACACTGGCCACTGAGTCTGGCTCATAATGTATGGAACTCACTGTAATTCCTTTGGCTGTTTTGAAATGTCCCAATGAGGACAGATGACCGTTTAGGTATCTGCTATCACACTGATGCATATTAGAATTGTTTAAGATTTGTTTAGAAGGCTCTCAGTGCTATGAGATGTGGTATAACTCAGAAAGTGAACAGAGAGAGGAACAAAGAGGATGAAGCACGGTGCCCTAGAGTGCTTGCATCAAGAAGGAGTCGGGGAGAAGCACAGATATCAGCTAAAGAAGACTGGAGAAACCAAGAAAACATGCATTACTGAAGTCTACTGCAAGACAATGTATCAAGGGACAGGCAGTAAGGACTGAAAAGTGACTACAGCCACCTTATCACTGTAAAGGTCAATAGTGGTATGGTGAAGGCTGAAGTCTGCACAGAGGGCACTGTAATAACCCTGTAAGCACTTCCCATGGTTCCTTCCACAAGCCTATTAATCTTGTACAATCCTGAGTTACATTTCTCCAATCAGAGATAGGCACACTGGAAGGCCCCCTCACTTTCCAGAGGCTCCAGAGGGCTTAAAGAGTTACATTCAAACTATTTGACCTGATGTCTACGTTGACTACTTTGACTTTGCTTTTTTTTTTTTTTGTTCTGTTTTATTAGCTAAGCTACCCACCAAATCTTCCTCCCTTTTGGGAGCTAATGCCAGATCCCAAATACTAGACTATTGTAAAACTTTTGTTTCTGCTAGAACATCACTTTTGGGTCTCTCTAGTTCCTCGGATGCTTCAGCTCAAATTTAAGCACTGGATTTTTTTCCCTATGCGTTCTCAAGCTGAGCTACTCAGATTCCCTGTGTGCTGTTGTAGAATTCTCAGCATATATATCCACAGAGTGTCATTATACTATAGTATAACTATTTAGATGTTTGTTCACTTCAAACAGAGTGTGAATGCCTTGAAAGGAAAGGATCATTGCTCAGGTTTTACAATACTCTAAGAATCCTATAGTAGGCAAACACATAGCAGACTTTTTTTGTGTGGAAATCATATATCTATTCATATGTTTAGTTGATACCAATATGAACTATTTAAGAATGGTTTTTGCGTTATAGCTAGCCAAAGGTTTTCTGGCATTGTTTGAACAAGAAGCTAAGGAGGATAATTTTTTATTACAAATGAAATATAAGGAAAACTTAAGTAAAACAGTTTATGATAAGGCACATTTTTATATGGCTCATAGAAAGCTCTAAAGTTTACTGGAACTGATTTGCTTAAGGCAATTTTTAAGATGAATTCCCCAAACATCCTGAATAGTAGCTCTTGCTGGACTGCTGGGTTTTACAAGGTGAATTTTTTGAAGGACAATGTTCACTTGCATCATGTTTTGGTATCTCTGGTTAAAAAAAAAGCCTGTTATTCTTTCAGTCACAATCTTATTTTCTACTGTACATTTCATCAGCTGAAATCCCCATTACTCCCTGTGTACTGAACTCTTCTATTTGAAAAGCCATTGGCTTCAATTCCAAGGGCATAGCCTCCCAATGCAGTTATATTTGAAAATTCTATTAAAATTGTTTATTAAAAAACTATTCATAGAACCATTAACTAAAACCATATCTAATACTACCAACTCAGTGGCAGATCCTCTACCCCAAATGAATATATGGCATTATGATCTTTTGTTTACTGATATTCAAGCAGTTTTTAAAATGTGTGACACTGATCAGATCCAAGCCAATTTGGATTAATTTTTTTCAAGTCACTTTTCATGAAACCATGCATCAAATGCTTCACCAAGTCCAAACACAGAACCTCTGCTTTCCTTCCTCTGATAGCACTATAACTCTCTCAAGAAGTCAAATATTTCCACTGCTGTGGAATGTGCTTAATAACCCTCTATTATTACTTCCACCTTTTAGAATTTTCCCTCTCAACCTTATTTGCCAAATCTTGATAAAATATTAGTTAGAAACCTGATACTTATTCTTCTAGTGGTAACACCTCATGACTCCAGGTTCACTTGGATTAAGTCTATTTATAACCTTCCAGTTATGATGATTGCAATTATGCAAGTAATACAAACCATGTTAGTCACTTTTGCTCATATCCTGGGAGAGATGGTATTCAGACTTGCTGATTGGTGTATGTTTTGAGTTTGAAGCATTCACTTACCTGCTCTTTGTCATTAGCTGTTTTGTCCCTAGGTGCATTTTACAGTTCCCCATTGTTACCATGTGTTCAATGGATATTATGCTTGCCCCAGCATGCCTACAGAACAGGAAAGTGTCTGCATGTACAGTAAGTTGACTCATGTAGTTTTCAGATACAGGCTGATGTTTTTGATGCTTTGTCATCTTACTGATGTAGGTGAGCTGTGCTTAATAATACTTGCTTTCAGGGGTTTGGGGAGCTATTTCTATTCATATAAACTGAGAAAGCCTGTTGGTGATTAAGTTTTGAAGCACATTAAAGGGCTTTTATAATTTAAATCCTGAGGTCATCACATTTGCTGATGACATCAATTAGAGAAATAAGAAGATCTCATTTGAGTGTCTTTGCATTGGTTAAAATATAGTTACTTTAATGACTTTTGCAAGTAAATTTCTAAACTAGTAAACTGTCTGAGATTTTTACAGACATGCTTCAGAGTCACATGAATTAAAACTTTCCTTATGATTTATCAAGGATTACTTGAGTATTAATTAACTGACAGCTATAACAGTGCTTTTGACATTCTTAAATTTCCTATGGTTAATCTTATACACATTATAAATTAGTCATTTTCCCCTTTGTATATAAAATATTTAGCTTTTGAAGTGTTTTGACATATGGTAAACTTCAATAAGAAGGCAGACATTTTCAGTTTTGAAAAATGTAAATATATCATTCTGTAAAAAATTCCAAAATGTTGGCTATGGAACAATGGAAACCATATGTAGTTTTTCTGCAAATCTCAATATACAAGTAACTGCTTTCAACACATCTTCTCTGTCTCCAGTTTTAATATTAACTACTTGATTAAATGTTAAATGGAGCAAAGGCCATTTATGTCAGCCATCACTAATATTTGTGTTGTTTCCAAAGGATGGAAAACATTTAGTTTTGGATATGTACCATTCTTTTGAAGCTGAGTGATAATTAACTAGTATGGGGAATGTCCTTTCTTTATAATCTAAAATTCTACAGTTGGGGTTTCATTGGATGAATAATGTTATTATTTGTGTCTGTTTTGTTCTAAATTACTAAATGGGAATTTTATGTCCTTTCTATTAGATACACACACTAGAATCCATACTCTGAAAATATGTCAAAACTGTTTTATTTCTTGAATCAAGGCTACACATTTTCTGCTTTCAATGTTATATTTATAAGTACTATGAATGTTTTGTTGATTAAATTTCAACCATTCATTAATGAATATTGTACTCATAGTTTTTTTAATAAATTAAAGAAGCCAATAATATCTGAAATGATAGTATAAGAAATTCATAAGTATAGTATGTATATTCTTAAGGTTATATTTTAGTGTCACCTAAAAGGTAGATTTGAATCCAGAGAGCTACTCTTTAGGATACATGATTTAAACTCAGTAGGATATACCTTACTAATGAGTGCATATACTTTTGGAATCAATGACTCTCAGTCAAGAAATGGTATTATGTCAGAGGTCAAGCAGAGACTGAGCAAATGTGTGTAGGTCCTGCTTTCTTTGCATAAATATTTAAAATGACATGTCAATATATATCAGACACAGCAGAGTACATTATTCCTTCTGAATAAGTAAAGTCTCAAATTTATGTTCTGTTTTTAATAAAAGTATGGCAATTCCCATTTTAAGATGCTAATAATACACATGAAAAATTTTAAAAGAATAATTTTCTGCATAGTTCCAACTTTCTCCATTTCTGCCAGTACATGTCTGTTGCTCTCTTGTTATTTACAGATATTTTATGGGTTGTTTAAATTGTTCTTTCTGCTAACTTCATGAATCATTCACACAAACATGGAAATACTGTTAAATCAATGTATTCCCTTATAACATATGACTTTTGTATTTCTAAGATTTTAGGGCATTTTTCTCATTAATTATGAGTTAATGTACATTTGAAGATGCATTATAGAAGTATTTTGAGCAGATGTGCACAAATCGGAGGGCTGAATACGTAGTATGAAATTTCTGGGTCTTAAATAGAAAATCAGTGAAAATTTATGTTACAAAAACACATCCTTAGTGTAAAACACTGGCAACCTCAAGATAAAATAATATCTAATTTTATACAATTTAAACATCATCAGAGGGTACTTTCTCAGTCCTGAATGACCAAAGACTGTTCTAATTACTTCCCTAGGCAACTTTATCTACGGCTTGATTATTCTCAGTTAAAATGATATTCTGGGCATGGTGGTGCCTGCTTGTTGCCATAGAAGGTGGTGGTGGGGGATGAGTTCAAGGAGTGCCTGAGCTACATAGCAAACACCCCCCCCTTTTTTTTCTAAAAGTCTTTATGGACCCAGACAAAGTATTTTCTGTCCTTGTAAAAATATATTTTCAATTTCTTGCTTTAGGTGGTACTGAGAATTGAATTCAGGGCCTTGCACACATCATACCCACACGGTATCACTGAGCAGCAGTCCCATCCAATATATTCTGGTTTTGATATTAACTACTATTTATTGTTTTAATACTATTTTCCTTTACTTTTCATGTGTATGAGTTTTTGGACTGCATGTATGTCTGGGCACCACATGCATGCAGTGCACACAGAAGCCAGATAAAAGGAACTGGATTCCTTGGAACTGGAGCTTCAGACTATTATGGGGGCCACCATGCGTCCTGTGAATCAAACACGGCACCTGGGGAAGTGCAGCCAGTGCTCTTAATCACTGAGTTGTCTGTCTATTTCCTATAAGTAGCCCATGCAATATGAGTAACTTGCTTACTCTTGTTGTGACTGTTTTTGGTTACATGTTGATGCCAGAAGAAGGGAAATTGGCTTAGCATTGTGGTGTAAAATGAAGATAATATTCTGTGTTCTGATCACAGTAATTAGACACTTTTTGTTATTTCAAAATAAAAGATTCTTTTTAATCACAATACTAAAGAAAACAACTCTTACTTGATTGCAACTCACCCTTATTGGACATTTTCTAAGTAATTTGTATGTAACTTCAGAGTGTGGTATCCTCATGTTCCTGGGGCCAGAAATGTTGGTCGAATCTAAGAAATAAATTTTCAAGTAGAATATGCAACATAAAGCTAACAATTAGTTTCAGGTTTCCTGAGATTGGACTAGAATAGATTCATGTATGTGGTTCCTGTTACCAGTTGCTACATTCACCTTTCTAACACTGATTTTTTAAAATATATTGTGTTTATACAGTTAAATTACATTACAATACTTTTATTTTAAATATTAAGTATAATTAATTTTTCTGTCAATCAGATAGATATCTGAACCAAGCTGGTTGAAGTAAAGAGAAACAAAACATCATTTCTTGTATTGGTGCTAAGAGTTGTAAAAATAAAACTGTTTTCTTTAGTGCCTCTGGTGTCTATCTAGGGAAGGAAAAGTAAGGGTGAGACCAGCCCTGTTTTCATGTATTCCTTTCAACCTGACAATATTAACATTTGAGTATAAAATTATTGAGCAGAAATTATTAATGTGCAATTTGAGAGGGATGAAGAACAGTGAACCTTTCCCAGACAAAATGATGGCTGCGTGTTTGATAATGTAACCTTCTGGCTCCTACCTGTGGTAATGACTGTCCTCTTAGGTTCCCTCCACCAGCACAGGAATGGAGGAAGAAAATGGGTAGAGATAAAATCATGACACTTAGGGAGGTAGGGGGATATTTGTAAATGAACCCGCTGCTGTTGTATTTACAAAAGACAGATGCGGCGCAGTGGGTTTGTGCAGGTTTAGTGAATGTTTGATGTTTTTGTATGCTGGCTTCATGTTTGTACTGTGCTTTGCAGTTCTAAAGTAGAGTGAATTTAAAAAGCCAAATTGTTTTGTGTCCATTTTAATTAAGTTCATAAAGTGGGTAAAACAGTAGCCAATCACCTAGTTTATGTGCCTCTAATATTTCCTTGCTCAAATGTTGATTAGGTAGCTTTTTTTTTTTTTTTTGATCCATGGAAGGAATGAGTGTCTTTCTTAGTCTCAAACTGAAAAGAAAGTTTTAAAAGTTTAAAAATACTGAAATTAAAGTAGTTTCCCTAAGCTTGTTATAGAATATCATCTTCATTCAAATGATCCTGAAATGATTATGGTTTATTCAACTCTAGAAAACTTATAGTTAATAGTTTTAAATACTTTTTAAGATGTATATAGGTCACAACACACTTCATTGTTTGTGAAATTACAAGTGTTTCTTCAGTAAGCAACCCTAAACCTATTTTGATTTGTAACTGGAGTCCTTTTTCCACTAACTGAATCAACATGAAAAATATAGACAGTGACACAGTGAAATGTGTGCACACACTTGTATAGGTGCATATAAAACACAAAGAAAATGTGAAATTCAAATAAATGCAGAGTACACCATTCGGTAACTGGACATGGTCCTCACTGTGTTATGCTTGGTATTTCTGGACTGGCCTTGCTGGGAGATCACCTGACAGAATCTATTATAACTGATAACAGATGACGTGAGGATAACCGAGAGGATGCTGCTGTGTTCTGACCCCCAGCAATTCTGTGAGTATTCACTGGAATTAGATTTTCTTTTAATTTACATTTCTCTTTATTATAGTGACTTGGAGTATTTTTTTCATGCTTGCTGACCATTTGAATTGGTTATTTTGCTGTTGTATACATTCATATATGTATGCATATTTATATGTAAATATAAATACACCTTTTATTTGTTTCTACATTAGTTATGTTTATGATAGAATACCTAACCAAGCACTTAAGGGAAGAGAGTTTATTTTGGTTCATGATTTCTAAGTGATCCAGTCCATTGTGCCTGGGGAGGCATGGCAGAACCACTCAGTGCCTGTGATGGTAGTGTGAGCAGTGGCTGTCAGCAAGGACAGATGGAGGAGCAGAGAGCGCAGCAGTAGAACCAGGTGCTGGCTTCCCTGGAGGAACTAGTTACCATCCAGCACCACTCCTAATGGCTCCTCCCCAAACAGCTGAGGAACAGACACTTAAAACATCAGCCTGTAAGAAACATGGCTGATTCAAACCATACACTCTCTCCCCTTACAAGGGGTTACTTCTCTAACAACATATAAACATTAAGCCTTTATTTTTGATCTGCATTGCAGATAGTCTTATTATTTTTACTATCTTGAATTTTTTTCTAGATTTATTTTAATGTGTGAAGAAGTGTTTTGCCTGAATTTATGTGTAACACATGTGTACCTGGTACCATTGAGTCCAGAAGAGGGTATTGGACTCCCTGGAATTGATAGTTGTAAGTCACCATGTGGGAACTGAACCAAGGTCTTCCCCAACACAAACAGGTACTCTTAACCACTGAGCTATCTCTCCAACACTGTTTATGATCATCTTTTCCTATGCATGTCTTCAGTTGAAAGAAAGGAAGGTATTTACAAAGTCTTAAAATTCTCAGATTTTCTGCCCCATATATAAGACCCCATACTAACAGTAACTACAGTCTTCAATATATGTTGTGAATTTGTGTTATTTTCAGACATTTTTTTAATCTGAATTGATTTTTGAATGTTGTATGTGTTAAAAGACTAACCTGATATTTTTTTCAGATGATCAGCCTGTCATGTCAATACTTTTTCATGAATAGAATGTTGCTTTTATTGAGTATTAAACTTTTACATGTGCTGAATGTACTTCCAATTGATCAGTTTGTCTCTTTACATGCCAATACCATATTAAGCTATATATATCACAACACTCTCATGGATATTATATGTGTTTGATATAGTAACATAAAGGCATTCTCAAACACATAAACATAATACAAATACAGTTTTATATATTAAAGAACATTTCTGTGCTTGAAAAATATTTGATGGAATTCAAGCAACAAAGATTAAAAAAAACCCCAGAAAGTTGGGGAGTTAATAATAATAGAACACAAGGGAAATACATTTATTAAAAAAAAGCATGAATAAACAGCCATGAAAAATTTGATAGAGTTTCTGTCTCTCTCTCTCTCTCTCTCTCTCTCTCTCTCTATCTGTGTGTGTGTGTGTGTGTGTGTGTGCATGAACATAATATAACCTTTGACCCAGAAATTCTATTCACTTTTTAAAAATGAGTGTACTATTTTGTATCAGCATAAGTTTGGAAATAATGCAAAACTTTATTGATTAAGGGATACATTGAGTAAATATATAGTTACCTAGCTTTTCTTCATAACTTGCCAGGCAAGATAGCTTGACTTGAAGGGGATTAGGAAAAATACAAAACCCAAAGAATTTCATCAAAAGTACAATGATTATGGGTTTACAAGTAAGTGGTGTCGAGGGCTCACCTGATCAGTAGAGATGGTGGTACGATGGTTAATATAAACACAATTCAATGTACTCTAGTTGTCTGACGCTAGCATAAGGTGCCAAAAAGGACCCAAAGCACCCTTTGGCTATCACAGTTTTCGTTCCCATTTTCACTTTCCTATAGACTACATGCTTGCCAAGCAAACACTCAGTGTTGACAGTATAGATGAAAAGCTGGAATCTATTTGTGCACCATCCAGAATTTGTTATAGGGAAGTTGTCAGGACTTGTATGCTTCAGGATAAAGCTCTCACCATCAAATTTCTCCTTGCTTATGGGCACCATTGTGGCATATAAATGCTCAAAAAGTCCGTGAAAGCAGAGCTCCTATAGTCCACTACTTTTTACTTAATTTTTTTTCCTTTAGAATTTTGTCTTCAAACACCTTAAAAGGTTGTGTGGTCAAGGGCGTTTTGTCAAAGATGATGGTTGAAGAACACAGTGGAGCTGACAACAGTGGTATCTCCAAAGTTAAAAACAATTGTTAGGTGCCAAAAGCAGGATGTAAAGCATTGTGTAAAATGTGCTCTGTGTATATTAAGAGAGCTATTCGCATAACCATACTTACATTTGGATTTGCTTAGAGAATGTTCGAAGTTAAAAAACAAAAAACAAAAAACAAACAAAGTAAATCCAGGCAACCACTACTCACACTGAGTTTTAGGCTTGTAAAGAAGCTATGCATAGAATTAGTAATCTTAAATTTATTTACAGAACTGCAAGGTTGGTGGGAATGGAGTAAGTATGTAATAAAGGGTTAGGAAGTCTTCTATGTGAAATGATGTTTTCATTGAATCATAAAGTGTATTTTCAAGCTTTATCTGTCAAGTTTGAGAGTACAGTTGTGGGTGGGATTATTATAGCCAAACACATTACAAATAGGAAGTCTCTTAATGTGGATGAGAGAGTGGGAAAAAATTCCTTAGGTGGAAGCAGAGCTAGTATGGTTGTGGCATAGGGAGCCGAGGGTTGTGTGGAAGAACAGATGAGTAAATGCATGGGCATAAGAAATGGAGAGATGCCTCATTCAACTTTGGATCTCCTGAGTTCGAAATGGTAGTGACATCTGCAGAGATGACAGGCTGACAAATAAATATATGAATCAAGCTGGAACTCATTTCTGGGATTATAATACAGGGCAAGGGTCGAGCCATGTATAGATGTATCCAAAGTATTGAAATATATGAGACTGCACTGTAAGAGTGTAAAGAGAAGGGAGCCCTGAGAAAACTAGAGGAGTGTTTGCACTTGGCTAGGAAGCACAGGAGGATCTGAAAGAGAAAGTTAGCATGGAAGGCTAAAGATGCATCAGAAAGTCCTATACGTAGCTTTTTGAGATGCAAGGATAAGACCATCTTAAGGCCATCTTAAGGAAAAAGACATGTTTATGTGTGTGAACATGTCAAATTCCAAAGAGGTCTATTGGGATGTCTACAATGAGGCATTGTGTGATATATACAAAGCCAGGAGAGAAGAGATAGAGGCAGAAATCCTATGAATTACAGGTTTAAGATAAATACAAGACAACGATATAGAGTTGCTGTTAATACTTTTGGGAATTTTTTTTTTTCTGTGAAAGAAAGAGATGGAGCAGAGAGTTGAAGATATTTGGGTCCTAGAAGGTTTTTAAATTGTGAGTCACTGTTCTGTTGCTGTAACTAGATATCATGACTAAGGCAACTGTTATGAAAGACAGCATTTACTTGGGAGCTTGCTTTAAGTTTCAGAGGGTTAATCCATTATCAGCACAGTGAGAAGCATAACATCATGCAGGTTGCACTTGAGAAGTAGCTGAGAGCTTCATCCTGGTCTTGAGAGAGAGAGAGAGAGAGAGAGAGAGAGAGAGAGAGAGAGAGAGAGAGAGAGAGAGAGATATCGTGTATAGGCTTTTGAAATCTCAAAGCTCACCTCCAATGACACACTTTCTTCAACAATGCCGCACCTCCTAATCCTTCAAATAGTGGCACTCCCTGATGACTAAATATATGAGCCAATAGGGACCATTCTTATTCAAATCATCACAATGGAAAAACACTAATAGGAAAGGAAGAGAGGTTCAAGATGCCAGAGTAAGGATCAGCCAGTAGGCATTTTAGTTGAGAATTCCTGGGCCAGAGAATGTAGGACTAAGACCTGGACCACAGGGAAAGGGATAAGAAGGGGAAACAGGAGACAGATGTGCAAAGATGCTGATAAGCACGTGAAAGTGACAGCAAGATGTTCAGATAACTTTCATCATCTGAAATTAGCGGGTAAAATGAGGTGTTTAGAAAAGGGAAACAGGACACTGAGGCAGCTATCTGAGAAACAGGAGGCAGCTGAGTTTGGAATGGAAGCTAATTGGAAACTTAGCATTACTAGACAGTAAAATTCATCATGGTCAGAGTAGTATTTTGGATATTTTTATAACTTCAATTATTTTTTCCCATTTTTTATTTTAATTTGAAACAAGGTTGTTTTACATGTCAATTCCAGTTCCTTCACCTTCCCATCCTCCTATTACCCTCGCCAAACCCCAACCCATCCCCTTTCCATTCCCCAGGGAGGGTGAGGTCCCCTCATGGGGAGTCTTCAAAGTCTGTCATATCATTTGGGGCAGGACGTAGGTCCTCCCTCATGTGTCCAGGCTGAGAAAGCATCCCTCCATGTGGGATGAACACTCAAAGTCCATCTATATCCTAGAAACAAATACTGATCCATCACCAGAGGCCCCATAGACTGCCTAGACCCCCCAACTAACACCCACATTCAGGGGGTCTGGGACAGTCCTATGCTGGTTTCCTAGACATCAGACTGGGGTGTATGAGCTCCCCCTTGCTCAGGTCAGCTGACTCTATGGGTTTCTCCAGCCTGGTTCCGACCCCTCCACTCATCACTCCTCCCTCTCTGCAACTGAACTCCAGCAGTTCAGCCAGTGCCCAGCTGTGGGTGTTTGCTTCTGCTTCCACCAGACACTAGATGAAGGCTCCAGGATAACATACAAGGCAGTCATCAATCTCGTTACTGTGGAAGGGCATTAAAGGTAGCCTCTTCACTATTGCCAGTGAGGGAGTAGGAAGATTGAGACAGGGAAAGAACTTCAGTTATTTTATATAAAATTCAGGTTAAGAGAATCTATCAACACCTAATGAATATCTTCAGTAAAAATTTTAATAGTCATACAAACAGTAAAACTCTGAAAAGTCAACTGACTATACTGCATTGTGTCATGAACAAAAAGAATGCTGTCCATGAAAAATCTTTTATAAAAGAAAACACCAAGCAACAATGGATGCTCAAAATTCAGTCATGCACTACTCATGTCAAGTAACACTCCTGAAGAATTCCTGGGTTCTGGGAAAAGACACCCAGTTTGGAGGCAGGCGTATTGTGAATATTAGCATGGGCAAATTGCTATTGCTGGGTTTCAGCTTTCTTATCTTTTAAATAATTAAATCTATCTTAATTGGTGAGATGGTTCTTGTTAACTGTCAACTTGACAGGATCTAAGATCACCTGGGAGACAGGCCTCTGGGCATGCCCATGGGGGATTATCTCAACTGCTTAATTGAGGTTGGACGATCTGTCTACTGTTGGTGGAGCTATTCCCTCAGCAACAGCCCCTGGACTGAATGCTAAAGAAAAAGTGAGCTGGGCAGAGGTATTCCTCTCTCTGCTTGATTGCAGATGCAATGTTACTGGCTTTTTCAAGCTCTGGCTGCCTTGATTTGCTGCTAAGATGGTCTGTATCTTGAGTTGTAAGCTAAAGTAAAGCCCCCTCCCTTGAGTTGCTTTTGTCAAGATGAAAATAAGCTAAGACAGTTGAAATTGTTACTAAATGGAGTTAGTTGATAAATCTAAAATATCCATGACAACACTTAGTATGTTCTTTTTTTTTTTTTTAAGGATTTACAAGATTTATGGACAAGGTTTTCTTGGTTAATCTCTTCTTGTTCATTCAATCAAATCTTAAACATGGACTGAACAGCTATGCCTGACTGTGGGGACAAAGAATAATTATTGTTGGGCGCCTTAGAGTCTTTCATACTATACCTAAAATATGTTTTCAAGTAAGGGATTCATGTAGCATGCTTCTAGATTCTGTTAGTTGCACAATGGGTCAGTTGTGGGCAAATTTCATCCTGTGGTCAGTGTATTAGAACATTATAATGCACTCTGCTTCATCTCTTCTTCCAAAAAGATATGTAGCCACTTCCAGCTTTATGGACAGCTGATATAGAGAAATATGGTGTACAGGCACAGATAACATGTGATTGGTATGAAAAGAAGCCACTGAAAGTGTAACCATCTTAGGCAAGCTGACTCTGGTCACAGACTTCCAAGACCAGTTTCCTCTTTGTCCATAAATAGCATCTTTGGCATGTTCTAAAATTTCTACATCTTTTTGTAACTTTTGGTGTGTCTTGTAGTTTTACCTCAGACATATCATTTCCATTTCTGAAAGATGAATTTTTGACATTCATATTTGGTTTATATTTCTCTGGATCTTCAAAACATTTATTTTCTTATGATAGTTTACAATTTGATATCTAGTCCTTATTCATGCTGAAGAAGAGAAGCTGCAATTAGTGGTGTCCATGATAGGCCATTGCTTCGCAGTAAGTTCCTATGCTCTTTTTTATGACAAAAGGAAATGCATATGAGTACAGATTCATTATAAAAAATAAAAAATAAGCAAGAAAAATATTTTAGGGCTTCCCCCATCCTTTCCATTGTTAATATTGTCCAGATGTTATTTTATGCGCTTCCTTGCATATACATACTATGTGAAGCATGCATATTTATAAATACATTTTAACACAGATGGATTATAGGATGAAATTAATCTCCAACTGTCTCTTGTCACTTCATAGACATTGGAACTATTTAACATGGTACATTTAGATCTACCTCATGCTCATTGACAGCTTCACAGCCTCCTATACCATGAATGAAATATGTATTTCACCCCCCCACCTTGCCCCAGGCTCCCCCAAACCTTACCTTCCCATACACATTTCCGTTTCACTTAATGGGAGCCAGTGCAGTTGCTCCAGTCAAAAGTTTTTGGTTATTTTAACTATTCTTTTTAGCACTTATTGTTTATAGTTACTTATTGGGTTATTTATTACCTTCTCACAAGTACCTAATTTTTATCCTGACAAACAAGAGGTGGTTATGATAGAAATGACATGAGGTGAATGTACGAACAAGGGAAGAGATGTCACGTGAAGTATGGGAGTAGAGGAATGAGGTTGACCTGTGAACACTTTTCTCCCTTCCTGGTAGCAATTAAGGCCTTTGTTCCTTAGTCACCACCACCTCACATTTGTTCTCTTACCATCTCTTATCACTCATGATTGCACACATCCACTCTTTTCCTTGTGTGTGTGTGTGTGTGTGTGTGTGTACATGAGTTCAGGTGACCATGTATGGCAATGCACAGTTATGAGTCACTCTGTAGTTACTGGGATTTGAACCCTGGTTCTGTAGAACAGCAGCCAGTGCCCTTAACCACTAAGCCATCTTGCCAAACCCCCACACCCATTTCTTAAGGGTGTTGCCATTACTCTATTCAGCTTTGTCAACACTGGCCAAGATTCCTGCTGGAGCCTCCCACTAGCGGGTGCCTTTGTTCTTTACTCCCATGTTCTTTATATTGTGCTCATTGTGATTGTCCCACAGTGCACCACTCAAAGCCCGTCAGCCTTCCCCTTGCCCATGCCCATGCCCTTGCTCACACAATAAGCCAAACTCATGGTTATTTACACTGCCTACAGGCTCTGCCAGTCTTTCCAACCTTGTTAAGGCACTCCCTTGCTGCCTACACTTCACTCATGTTTTTCTGTCAGTTTCTTTCTCAGGGCTTTTGTACTAGCAATTCTGGCAGGAATGCTCTTTCTCTTTACCCTTTGCTTTACCTTCTTCTTCTACATAGGTTTCTTATAATTTTTTTCAATAACTTCACAGACTTAACTGCTTAACTACTTCTCCATAACATTTATTGTTCATATGCTTATGGGTTACTATTCGTCTTTTTGTGTTTGTGTTGTTTTTTTTGTGAGACTTATTTGTCCCCTGAAAAGCAAGGGTCATATCTGGTTTTATTATTTCCAGGAACACAGTGAATTCTCCTTAAATGTTTTCTGGTGAGTGAATGCAGTAGATGCCACACATGAGACAGCAGTCATGAGAACAAGAACACCTGCTGGGTCCAGGACATAACTTTTCCTATGGATCATGGTCCAGGCCCTATTAAAGTATAATGAAGATCAGAATGACAGCACACTTACATAGAAATATGTCCCACTTATTCTAAGTAATTAATTATTTAGAACTTTACTGCTGAGAAATGTGCTGTTAGAAAGTTGAATGTTTTTCATTTCATAACATGAATTACTTCCCAGGCAAAACTTTTATTGTCCTGTCCAAAGATCAGGTTGAAATCCTTCTGAGTGTTTGGTTTTTAGGTTTCCATCTCCTTTTGTTTTGTTTTGAGACAGGGTTTCTCTTTTTAGCCCAGACTGTCCTGGAATTTATTCTGTAGCCCAGGCTGGCTTTGAACTCAGAGATTTACCTGCCTCTGCCCCCTGAAAGCAGGAATTAAAGGTGTGATCCACTATGCCAACTAATTGAGTTATTTTGAAGAATAGATACTCCATATGAATCTGAAAACTACCCTTAAATTATACTGAAACTTCAAGGGGGAATTGCATTAAATCTGTAGCTTGCTTTTGGTTTTATTACCATATTTACTGTATTAATTCTACTGATTTATGAACGTGGAAGATCTTTCCATCCTCTGGTATCATCTTCAATTTCTTTCTTCAATGACTTAAAGTTTTTATTATGCAAGTTTTTCACTTGTTTGGTTACAGTTACCACATGGTATTTTATTTTTGAGGCTATTGTGACTTTTTTCTCAGTCTGCTTATCATTTGTATATAGGAAGGCTACTGATTTTTGTGCATTACTTTTATATCTTGCGCTGAAAGTGTTTATCAGTTTCCTGGTGGAGAGTTTTTAGGGCTACTTATGTTATACTACCATATCATCTTCAAATAACGATATTATGACTTCTTTCCTTTCTATTTGCATTCCCTTGATCTCTTTCAGTTGTCTTATTGCTCTATGTAGGGCTTCAAGTACTATATTGAATAGGTATGGAAAGATGGACAACCTTGTCTTGTTCTTTATTTTAGTAGAAATTCTTTGTGTTTCTCTCCATATAGATTGATGTTGGCAATGGACTTGTTGTAAATTGCCTTTATTATGTTGAGGTATGCCCCTCGTGTATGTAGTCTCTCCAGGACTTTGATGGTGAATGGGTGTTGGACTTTGTAGAAGGCCTTTTATGCATCTCATGAGACGATCATGTGGTTATGTCTTTTAGTCTGTTTATATGATGGATTACAATGATCAATTCATGTATGTTGAGCCACCTCTTCATGGGGTTGCAGTGCTGAGAAGGGAAGTGGACACAAGCCCACATCCCTAACCCAGAGGCTATCTCCAACTGATAACTGCTTAAAGTGAAAAGTGTGTTTCTCCAATGAAATGTCACTGGATATACTGGGTGTACAAACAACTCTTCACTCTTAAGCCAGGCCCTGTGCTCAGCATTAGATGGCTAACCCAAAACTAACTCAATGGCAGTTTTAGTGGTTCTTTGTCTCATAATGCTTTATCATGGCTTTCTCTTCCTTTCCTTCCTTCCTTCCTGACTTCCTTCCTTCCTCCCTCCCCCCTCCCCCCTCCCCGCCTCCCTTCTTGCCTTCCTTCCTTCCTTCCTTCCTTCCTTCCTTCCTTCCTTCCTTCTTTCTTTCTTTCTTTCTTTCTTTCTTTCTTTCTTTCTCCCTTCCTTTCTGTTTTTCACCGAATAGGTTTATTGCATATACATTTTGTGTTTTTATGGGGACTTCTATGTGTGTATTTCTCTATATCTATGTTTATTGTACATACATTTTGTGTTTTTGTGGGGACTTTTGTGTATGTATTTCTATGTATCTATGTTTATTGCATATACATTTTGTGTTTTATGGGGACTTCTATGTATGTATTTCTCTGTATCTATGTTTATTGTACATACATTCTATGTTTTATGTGGACTTCTGTGTATGTATTTCTCTGTATCTATGTTTCTTGAGTTTCTTTCAGCTCTATTTCTTCTGCTTGTCCCTTTCTTTTGTCCTATCCTGGCTTATTTGTTTTTATTTTATCTTATTTTTTTTAGATGATGGTTTTTATTCCAACGAGAGAGAAAGAAATAGTATGGATTTGAGGGGTGACATGGGAGGAGTTGGGATTGGGGAACCATAATTAGAATATATCTTTTTCAATAAAAAAGAATATATACTTGACTTAGTTTCAACTAGCCACCCCTGCCTTATGTAACAGGCCTCTATTTTAAACTCTGGTGCAGCAAATCAGCCAACTCATGAAAAATATTATTGACAGCAAACAGTTCTGTTCTTAATCCCAACTTAACATTTCATCTTACAAATTGATATAATTGAAACTAAAAAAGACCCAAGGCCTTGTGCGAGTTTTGGATGATAGAAGATGGAATATGATCTCAGCTATAATTACAACATTGTTAAACTGAGACTGTAATTTAGGGATTTAACCTTTATATTTAAAATTTCGGGGTTTTGGATAACTGCAGGGATCCATAAACAATGATGACATTCTAAAGAGGAAAGAAATGGGAGATAATGACACTGCTAACTCTCTGATCATGTTTAGGTGTACTGGTAGAGAAGGGCAATTTTAGCTCCAGGAGTCCCTGGGAAGCAGGCATAACACACCAAGAAGCTGTGACCATACTTACTCTTTAATCTGCAGTGCCAGTTACAACAGAATTTATAATCAGTTGAGGGTTTGATGGACTGACAACACCTTCTCTGCTCCCATTTTTATCTTCATGATTGCTTATTTATTGCAGGAGCATGATACTTATTCTTAATTATATGCTAATCATAATTACTAAGGAAATTGCTGGTTAGCCTGTCTGGCGTTAGGCAATCAAAAAGAAGCTCATGATGGAAACAAAAACATTTCATTAGAAAACAAAGGGAATTGGAATGGTGAACACTTTGATATCATTATGATTTTGTTCTGACAAATTATTATTAATAACTGAACTGAAAAATTTCACTGCAGATATCCAAAGCCAGATTGTTACAGCACGTAGATTAGAGTTCACTCCAATCTATGAATAGCCAAGACAGCTGCCACAGGAGACTGCAAGGCAAGACAGCTAGTCCTAATTCAATCCAGTGCCTTCTGATCTCTTCTTGTCTTGTTGCATCCCCCTCCCCCTGCCGGCATTCTGTCTCTGGCATTCTATCGGCCTTTCTCCACTCCCATGGAACATTTTGGTGGGAAAATAATCCCATGTACTATTTCTCTGAGTATTCATACTCATGTTTACTTTACCCCTAATTGGAAAAATAGGGGGTTTGTCCTTGTTTAATTTTGAACATGATTTTTTTCTTTGCAAATAAGGGGTGATCTCCAAGTACTGATAAAAATAGACCCTGGACTACTTTGCCTTATGGCAAAACAAATCAGAATCTGAAATAAATGATGTGGTAGAATAAGAATTCCAGCTACTGAGTGCATACATGATAGAGAGAAGTTCAGAGGTGGCATAAAACTATTCTTCCTTTAAGGATCAGCTGCTTAAATAGAACTTAAAATGTATCAACAATAAGTAGAGGTGTGCTTACAAGTACTAGAAAATGCAGAACATTGAAAGGGTACTACAGCAAAGCAATTTGTACATAATTTGGAAACATCTCTTCATATAATCTACAGAAGTCACATAGGTGGGGGAAATTTGCACCACTAAATAAAATTATCTGCCACAGAAAAGAGATAAGAAGCAGCATAGGAGGCATTATTATTGAAACAGATAAAAGCTATTTATTAAGACCAAAATTCTGTAGATGTTCTGCTCTTGACACAGTTAAGAAATTACTTGGATCACTGGAGACCCGTTTCTATAAAGACATGATGATTGACTTGCAGTCTGAAATTCTTGACTAGTGGTCCCATTGACCAATTATCTGGTGATCATTTGGAATTTAGAACACATTTGAAGCAGGAGTGGGGAGTTTTACAGGAAAAAAGTCATTTTCTATGTAAAGGACCTGGAAGTTTTGTGAAAAAAAAAACCCCATATATTTCATATATGGTATGTATAAAATCTAGCCAGCAAATATATGTAAAGGAAAGAAATGAGAAATTGTACTTGCTTGAAAAATATCCCACACAAAAATGTACCAAAGTCACAATGCCAAGAGGATATTCTTGCAGCAGTGAAAAGAGATTTAGACTAAACATTAAAACAGATATTAAGGAAACTTAGAACTTTAATATACTCTATAATGTCCTCCTGTGGATCCAGTGTAGATCCATTTTAAAAGGCAGTCCTAAGTAGATATTGGGACCAAACCATATATCATCTTAATATTTAAATAAGCAGAGTTTGCATTAAATGGTGGCAAATAATGACCCAGCATCTCAAAACTCTGTTAGTTGATAGCTGTGTGGTTTTGGCAATTTGTGAAACAATGTTCACAATGGTCATGATCCAGGAAGAACTGTTCAAACGTCACAAAATCTTTAAAATTGTTGGGCCATGCTAAAGTGCCATGCATTATTACTTTATGCCTCCTTCTGAAATGTAGCCATTTTCAGGTTGATTTAGCATTAGAATACAGCAAGTAGGCATGTTGAGTGTGCATTCATGGGGACCATGTGCCTATCAGCAGTCTAGCTTAATAGATGTGCTGTTTTCCTGTTTGAAAATTATGAGTTAGTTTTCTGGAGGTAAGCTTGTATTGAGTGTCTTTAATTAGCTCTCTGAAGTTGTTTTCACGTGGTGACTTTAGTCTCTGGGAGCAGTGTCCAATTAACTGCTGGGGTTACTAGATTTTTGTTTTTTATTTTTCAGTGTTATGTTCACTTGCAAATTCTCATCAGAACTTTGCAGGTCTTTGCTTCATTAGAAGAAAAGTTATTTGTACTAACTATCGTTTATTGCCTCAAACAAACATCTGGAGAATTAAGCAAAACAAAGAAAATTATAGTCTTCTTTTTCAGTTTATAGTAAGACAATGTCAAAATGGTATGGTTATGCATTATGATTTTTAAAAAAAGCACTCCATAGAATATGAATGGTTCTTTTGGTTGGGGTGGGGGCACAGCCTCTTACATTCAGTCTGATTCTGTGTTGTGGTTTTCCTTCAGAAATGGTATTTTAAAGACTGCATTGTGGCTTCTCTAGTGTGACAGATGTCTGAATTTTCATGTCACCTTCATTATCGTATGTGAATTTTATTGCAAAATTTGCTTGTAAACATTCAATATCTTCAACTACACTTGAACATCCTGGTCACATCATGCAAACAGCATTAGAGTCAAACCATTGTTTTACATATTAGGCCCATCTTCATTATTCAGCATGTATGCAGATGTAAAGGGAAACTTCATTAGTTTCCTAAAGTCCTCACTATAGTATAGGGAAAGCAATTTTTGTAACCACACAGAAAGGCTTTCTTGTTTCCTTGTGAGTGTACTATGCTAACTTACTAACAGTAAGAACTAGGAAGGCATAACGTTTAAGTATTTCAGCATGTGAGCCACAGGTTTATATGAAATGCACTGTGACCATAAGTTTACAATAATACATACAAAATGGTGATCATTTAAGTATCATTTGATGTCACATTTGTTTTGAAATAAAACACAAAGATTCAGGCTTGAGAAAACCAGGTAGCAAAATTGCCTTGGGTTCTTTTTTCCCTAATTTGCCTAATTTCAAACATTAGTGTAGGTTTTCTTTCTTTTACTTCTATCTCTAGCATACCTAGTATGACTTGACTCAAGCAATCATTTGTAATTATTCCAGATGACAGACTCAGTGCCCCATTTTTGTCACATTGACATGGTTTTAAGTAACATTATATATATTTTTCCTGGCAAATTTTCTTTGTCCTTAAAGAGATTTTAGATTCCCACTATGTATATATGTTATGTTACACTTATTGGCAGGAGAAGTCATGAGTTTTTAAAAAGATAATATGACACGGATAACAGAATACAAACAGAATGAATGGGAATGACAGGTAAAAAAAAATATGGTAAGAAAAGGAGAAAAAAGAAAAGCAAGTCTCACGGAATTATTTTAGGATATAATAAATGATGTGGTACCATAAGAAAGGAAAGCAGAGATGAAAGTCTTGAGGGTAAATGGGAGAGAAATAGAAAGACGGTGTATTTTAGGAAAGGCAGGAATTAAAAAAAATATCTAAGGCAGGGAGAAAACAAGGCTTATTTTAAAATTCAAGAAGAGAGTTGAAACTTTTGTAACACTCTAAGGATAACTGAATTGCAAAGTATATAGAAAAAGACTAACAGGAGCAAAAGTATTGGGAAGGACTACATGGTTCATCATCACTCCGTTCATATCATTTCTATGTTTTGAGAAACAGAAGACCAATTATAACAAAGACATGTTCCTAGAGTGTATCTTAGAGTTTGTGTGTTAAAACAAATGCCATCAGAATGGGAAAACAAAATTATGAAAGACAGTACTGAGCTGAGCGATAAAGGCCCAAACCTGAGCTATGTGAAGGGAAACTGGCCTGTTGTAACACCAGCTGTCCTGAAGGCTTCGTAGAGCATAATTGTGATTAAGCAGCCCTCCTGCTGCTGCTGTAGGAGTTATAGCCAATAATAATGTATTGACATTTATGTGGTTATGATGCTCTGACCTGAACTCATTTAACTAGTGCCCTGGTAATCGCCGACGGGTTCACATGCGCTGTAATGCCAAGATAAAAATAGCAAAGTTGATTAAATACAGTTAGATGTTAATATAAAATAATAAAGTTAGGTATTTCATATAATGTTGTTCCTGACAATTTGTTTTCCTCATTGAGTAAGTGAATGCAATTTATGAAAAAATAGCCCTTCATATTAGTTCCCTAAAGTTAGGCACCATGAATAATTAGTCTTTACTAAGCAGTTATTAAAGCTTCGCTCAAATTGTAAATCAGCTGAAAACGAGGAGCAATAAGAGAAAGCAAGATTAGCTTCTGGAATGCTATTTTTTTTGTGCATTTTAAAACTACAAGGTTACTCGGCTTTTGTGTTATTGTTAATGGATTAGATGATGGAGTTTGATTTATTCAAGCCATCTCCAACATTTTCGCCCTTTTCCGTGCTTGAGATCCTGTAAAGTGTTGATTTACTTAGGGTTCTATTAAGTTGTCCTGCAAATGAGATGGTTCTCTCACTCTCTTATTTTGTGATAATAAAGGTACTAATGGATGTTTTCATTGATGGGCCCCTACTTAAGGCAAATGAAAACTAAAAATGATGCTGGTTCTTTAAAAGTTTATCCCTATGGCACCATCGTGTAAGCATACATATGGGACAGTAAAAATGGAAGACGACACATTAAATGACATTATTATAAAATGCAATACTCTTGGAATGATCCCTTATTAAATTAGGCTCTATGATCTGAGATGAATTTCCTCGATCCCTAATCCATCACTGGAGAAATATTAAAAGATAGGTCTCAACTGGTATTAGAATCGCACTCAGTCTCCACTTTCATTATTTTGAATTAGGGTGCTACTGGGGGAAAGCCTCTTAATGAGAATTAGAGTGATTCACTGGCCTTCTTTTGGATTTTGACAAGTAAAATATTAACTCTTCAGTCACAGCTGTCTGAATTAAAATACTTGGCAGCCGCAGATGCCCAAATTAAATTGGCCTTTATGTTTCCATATTGCTGACCTCCTTAGAGGCGACAACATCAAACCCAACAATAACAAAAAAGTCACAGTGTGTCATTTCTTGGAAGAAAATATATTTATTGAAGTTTTTATATTTGTTGCAGTTTTACCATATAATTGAACAACTCTAGGACATTTTGAGGGGAGTTGTTTTAATTATACATAAAATAAACTTCAGTTACAAACCAGGTATTTTAAACCATTAATAACATATTAAAATAATCAGTAGAGGTTTGGTGCATATTTTACTTGTTTAAGTACCATCAGCCAGAATTTGGGGCTAAATATAAGAATAAATAAGCTGAATCCAGTGTAAATACATTTAGAATAAGTTTTTCCTTGGGAACACATACAAAAACTCATTTCTCCAATCTAGATGCAAAATCAACATTAGTAGAATATATACAGAAAGACTCAATTGATTTTCTTAAATTTAAAATTCACCTTATAGCCAAGCAACAACAAGAAGCACAACCAAAGTGTTTTTAAAAATTAATGATCTATGTCTTACTTGATGACGAAGGTGCTATGAACAACCAATAGAGTTAATACTTTACAGAGTAATCAGATAATGAACAAAAATCTCGTTTATCATTGTGTACTGATTTCTGATTCCTTTGCTTTTCTGTGGTCACTGCGGCATCACCTTCCAGTCCTACCTAATTATGCATCATTGATCTGAACTTATGATTGGTTGGACAATGATTTGGGATAGACACTGGTAAATGGATCTCACTGGTCTTATTTTCTATATCCAGTATGGAGATGAACTCAGGGACATGGGTTGGGAGTCTGGGTTTTACTTAAAACTGTGAAACTAATGAAAAGGTTTGGGAAACACCTTTCTGCTTGCCAGTGAAATCCAGTTTATAAGGGAACTGTGCCCATAGGAAGCTATATAAACTCTTAACAATTACACAAGACCTATTCTAGTGATGGTGCTAAATTTACATGCCTCATAAAATCATTTTTATATACCTGTGCATACTTGGACCAAATGTCAAATTACAAACCCTCTAACAAATTTTGTTTGTGTAAGTGCATATACTTTTAAGGGGATAAAAATACATATAGAATCTAAGATTATTTCATTTTCATGAGCAATGATATTAGGTATGGTATTAAGTAATGGAATTCATTGCCAGTAATTTATTTCTAAAAGGTTCTAAGATTTGGCAAGAGAGGAAAACTTCTTAGCGACTTTTTAGAGGTTATATATTAGTCCACTTTAACTTTTCTTTAACTATTTGCAAATATGC